>NC_085861.1:39505973-39515973 GCF_034702125.1 Engraulis encrasicolus
GTGCTCTAGGCCTAAAAAGATGATCAATTTGTTGCCAGACTTATAAAATACGTTTCCCTCACCCCGATTGGACATTTTGGCCTAGATGGCGTCACAAAACGTAGGCACCAGAGAGCCTGAGGAATACATACGGAGCATGCTCAGTTGGGCGCTTGTGATGTGACAGGGCTGTGATAACCCCAGCAGCACCACCACCACCCTCCACACCACCCTCCGCCTCCCCTCGCTCCGTACCCGATAGAGAGGCTCCATTAGCCCCATGCATAAGTCATGTCCAGCTGGGTGGTGGCTGTGCATCGGCCCCTGTCAAGGGCCGTGTAGCACAGCAGCGAAAGTGCTCTCTCGCGCTCTCTCTCTCTCCTTCTATCCTACCCTCCTTCTGTTTTTTTTCTCTTCATCCCTTTCACTATTCCATCTACTTTCACCTTTTCTTAAGTAGTTTTCCATCTGTGTTTACAAACACAGTCTTTTTTTAGTATCTCTGTCATTACCCTTTTTTCTCTCTTTGCCTCTTTAGTTTGTCTTTTAGACCAACCCAACTCTGTTCCAACCCGCGCTCTCCACCTCACCATCGCTATCTTTCCCTTCTTTTGTTGATATTTTTGTCTCCTCCGTCCGGTGTAGATTTTATTCTTTCTCTCTCTCTCTCTCCCTCTCTCTCTCTCTCTCTCTCTCTCTCTCTCTCTGCCTCATCTTTGTTTTTGTCTTTTTACTCTTTACTGCCTGCCCAACGATCCGCCCCCTCCACCGCCTCCGTAGCCCGAGCGGCTGCTTTGCCAGAGCACGGCTCCCCGTCTCGGAGCCTGCTCCCTGGGGACGCCTGCAGGGGCCCGGGCCCCCCCATATACGCTGCGCCGCAAATGGGACGTGACACGACATGCGGCCTTCATGGATACTGGGCTGCCCAGCTCGCCCCCTGCTCCCCTTAGTCCATATAGAGAGAAGAGAGGGAGCAAGGGACGGACGGACGGAGGGAGGGAAGGAGGGATAGAGTACATTTTAAAGAGAAAGAGGCTTGGGAATTGGAGGGAGTAGAGAGATATAGAGTGAGAGATGGAGAGAGAGATGGAGAGGGAGTGAGAGAAAACAGGGCAGAGGAGGACATGGATGAGTCAGACGGGAGCCGTGGGAAGATTCTGTCAGAAAGGAGGATGAGAGAAAGACAGAGAGAGAGAGGGAGAGCGAGAGCGAAAAGAACGAGAAGGCAAGAAGAAAGATCAGGATGAGGGCCAGCATGCACAGGAATGCAACGTGAGAGAAATGGAGAGAGGGGGAGGAAAAGGGGATTGAGAGGAGTGGAGAGGAGAGGACAGGACGTTTTCACTTGGTCACAAAAAAGGATGAGGGAAACATAGAGAATATGTGAAGGTGAGCTGAAGAACCAGAGAGAAAAGGAAGAGATTGAGAAGGGGGTTGGCAAGAATATGATTGCCATGATGATGATGATGATGGTGGTGGAGAGAGAGAGAGAGCACAGAGAGGGAGAAGTACAGAGAAAGAGAACACAAAAGGAGAGAGAGAGAAATCACAAAAAGAGAGAAAGAGAGTAAAGGAAAGAAGAGAGAAAGCACATGGAGAAAGAAGAGAGTGAGTGAGGGGTGAAAGAGAGAGCAGGAAACAGAGGGAGAGTTAACACGGAAGAGAGAGGGGGAGAGCTGAAGTGAGAAAGAGAGCAAGAGATGGAGAGAGCTGTGGAATGAGGAGAGAGAGAGAGAGAGAGAGAGAGAGAGAGAGAGAGAGAGAGAGAGAATAGGGCGCGATAGGGCGCCCGGAGGGGGGAGGGGCTGTGGGAGCTCGCTCGCTCGCTCACTCCGCAGCCAGCCAGTCACAGCCTGAGCTGCTCTGCAGTGGAATCTTCCCCTGGCAACACAATAGAAAGGCACACTTGAAAGCGAGTGGAGCCAGCAGGGGAGGGAAAGAGGTGTGCAGGCAGGGACAGGTGAACAGATGGAGTCAACCGAGAGACAAGCTGATCAGCTGACCGACTCCCCCCTTTGCATGTGAACACGCTTGGTGTGTGTGTGTGTGTGTGTGTGTGTGTGTGTGTGTGTGTGTGTGCGTGCGTGTGCGTGCGTGTGCGTGCGTGTGTTTGTCATGTGTGTGACTTGGCACCATTGCTACTGTAAATTGGAATTAACACATTGTATGTGTGTTTTTTTCTTCATTCATTACAAAAGCTCCCACAAACAAATGTTGGTGCATAGATGAAATTCATACTGGCATAGTGCGTCTGAACGGTGCGTCGTGTGCCTAAATGGCATATCATGACCAAAGACGTCTCAAACTGGATAAGGCTGCAAGCAAAGATTATTTCATTGAAAGCTAAGCAGTACGTATCAGCTTAGCTACATCTGTGCTGCCTTTGAAAGCGGCAACTTGCAACTATGAATACCATATGATGACATGTATGCTGAGGATTAGCTGTTCACTTCAAGCGATCGAAAGGGCCACAGATTGTCCTAAAGGCTTGAAGTGTTTTCACATTGCGTGACGGCAAAATGAGCTGTTGTTCTCTTATCCACTCATTTCATCATCCAGTTCATCACTATGATTAACGAAAGTGGGAAAAAGAGCATTGCACTTTTTTAGAAGCCATTTTTTTTTTCCGCCAGTACTCTGTATTTGATGACGGAGGGCCCCATCCAGCAAAGCTACTTACTCAGAAAGCCCGTTTTTCTGAAAATCCTCTCAAAATAAGATCCGGTTTCCGCCGCAAAGCCAAACTACACTGACTCTAAACTCCAGAGCAGACTTTGCTCTGAGCTCTTTTCCCTGTAATGGTTCCTCTGTGCTCATGTTTAACTGTGCGAAGGGTTCATTTTTGTATTATTGCTATTCCCAAGTGACAGTGATAAAGGCTTATTTGCCCCGTTTATTGCGTTTCTGGGGTGTAAACTGCACTCACATTTCCTGTGAGTGTGTAGCTACGGGAATGAAACCGACCATGACCGACCATGCATGAACTTCGTTCAGAAGATGTTTTAGTAGGGTTGTTGTGGATTGCATTGATTAGAAGCCTGTTAACGTTGAATTCGCAGGTGTATTTTTGTGAGTGATGTCCATTGCTAAAAAATAACATTTGCAAATGAAATGAAAAAAATGTCCCTCCCCTCTCCCCCTTTTCCTTGTTTTGTGCTGTTTTTTGTTTGCACCGTTTAAAGACATTGCGAAAGAAAGGCTTTAACGGTTGCAACAGCCCTGAGCCCGATGGCGAGGACTCCATCGACCAAAGCCCGTTAAACGAGGACAAGTATCGCAAGAGCGAAGAGCTGGACATCCTCTTCAAGAGATATGGCGTGAGTACCCAGCACCTCTGTTTATTTCTCTACCTTGCTAACCTACGATCCTTTTCCCTCTTTCTCTCTCTCTTTCCTTCTCTTCTTCCTGTCTCTCTCTCTCTCTCCATCTTTCTTTTTTTTCTCTTTCTGTTCTCCCCTGGAAACGGAAAAGGCTCTGAACAAGAAAGAGCAGCGGGACTCTGAGAGCCCAGAGCCTGAGGAGCCGTTCTCCCTCACCCCCCGCACTGAGGAGAAATACAAAAAAATTGACGAGGAGTTTGATAAAATGATGCAGAGCTATAGGCTGTCAGTGAGTACCGGCCCGGCTGCCACTGTGGCCACAGCAACAAACTACCCCCCCAAAAAAACAAGCAAGCAAGCAAACCAACTACAACCGACTCACAGAGCACCTGCTCCCCCTCCTCCTCAACACCATCACCTCCACCACTCTCATCCCACCCCATCCCACCCCATCCCTCTCTCACCTCACCACCTCATCTTCCTCCTCCCCATTCCTGTCCATCCTTTTCATTTTTCACCCATCCCGCCTTCACTTCCCTGTACCCCCCTGTCAAGTGTGCGTGTGTGTGTGTGTGTGTGTACCTGGGTGAGGAGTGGTTTAAAGAGGCTTTGGTCAGCCGCTTTGTTACATTTGCCCAGATGAGGATAGATTCAATTTATTTCAAGCCAATCTCTGTCCTTTACATTACATTTTCAATATTCAAAATTTGGGGGAAAGGAAATAACAAATCCTAGACATGCCCAGTATGTTTACTGACCTGACCTGCTCCTTACTTTATTCTTTTTCCAATACTGGGGAGCATTTCTGGAAAGCGTAGTTGTTAGCAGTTAGCAACTTGGGTAGTTGCCAATTGGAAATTGCACTGCAACCAACAGAGTAGCTAACATAGTCCGCAACTACGCTTTCGAGAATTGCACCCCTGAAGAGATGCTCAATACGGTCCCATAATTGTATTACCATGAGTTTTTGTTTTGTTTGTTTGTTTGTATAGCTGATTGATGTCCATCTTCTTGTTGAAAGCTGCCATTAGTTTAGCTTTATAAGGAGATGGGCAGAGCGGAGACTGGGAACAAAGAGAGAAGATGGTTTAGGCAGCTGCAGTGCAAATCCAAAAGCTCCAGAGCAGGCGAGACCCAGATGTGCCTTAGCCACAGCCAGATGTGCACGCCTGCCTCCCCCCGGCCAGGTTCCCTGGGCCTGCTCCGCAAACCTCAGCCAGCCTCACACAGATTCCTTCCTGCCTGGGTTGAAATAAACACATCTCTAGGGGGTGGAAAAAAGTTCAACAAAGGCGAATTCTATGAGTTCCAGGAACAATCCTCATACCCCTGGCTCAAGTAGAGAAATGATGGATTTGTTGAAGGAATATGAAAGGAGAGAATGCTAAATGCAAAGTTCAGCTAGTTTATCTGTGGAGTCATTTCCAGCAAGAATGTTTTGCAGGATGGTTGCAAGCAATAACTGCCTTAGCTGTTTGTCAAATGCAGACCTGCGACCCAACCAAATCAGCCTGATGCAGAGCTAAGGTCCACGAATGAAAAATGAAATCTACCATACCGATGCGGTCTCTACCCTGGTTCTCTCTTAGCCTCTCCTAGCCTCAACCATTTCCTTGCCCGGTACACGCACGCACGCACGCACACACGCACACACACACACACACACACACACACACACACACACACACACACACACACACACACACACACACACACACACACACACACACACACACACACACACACACACACACACACACAGTTCACCAGCAATTGTTGAGCAGCGGAAACGGAAGCATACTGCACCAAACTGTCCAACAGGCCTGTGATATCTCTCCCCCAGTCCAACACGAGCTTTGTCTTGCCCCGGCCACAACCCGAACCCAATCAACCCTATTCTCTGCTGAGATGGACATCTGTAGGGATGGACAAGGGCTAGTTTGGACGACCACCAGTTACCTAGATCAGGTGTATCTGAGTATTGGTTAGTTAGGTGAAAATATTAGCAGAATGCTATGATTGAACCGATTTGTAACTCGGAAAGTTTTAGAGGCATGTACTGTAGATGTGCACTTATGCAGGAAAGCATAAAGTCTTGTGCCACTGCTGTCTTAGAGAAAGGTCATGTAGGGTTTCATAAGGCCAATTTGTGCTTCTATCTTTGAATCTTCACAATTGTTACGGTGACACATTATGCCACGGCCACGGGCATCCTGTGCTATAAACCTGACAAGAGTCTCCCGGAGAATTGTAACTACATGTCATCGTAACACGAGCACTGGCCACTGTAATTGGTTTCCCCATGTGTGCTACTGTAGTAGAATTGGGGTCAATAACCAGTCACACCTCTATAAAACGCAAACTTTGCTAGCAAGCTGTCGACTTTCTACATAGATAGCCAGCTAATGAGCTGCTGTTGCATAGTTGGGCAGTTGCCAGACTCCTACCAAGTCACCTCAAGATTATCTTTTTTGGCGTCCAATGGCTGAGCAGTTTTATTTTAGATTCTACCGTCATTGTCTTTTTTTTCCATTTAAATCATCTATTTCATTTAAAGCAAATTTAGAATACAACTGAAAATGTTTGTAGCATGTACAGTATTGCTATCATCAAAATCCCTCTGGTATGTTAACATGAAATTGTGAAGATTACTAAAAATGTTAAAACCTGTACACAAGCATATTTGTCTATCAGCGACTAATATCATTGGCGTAGGCTAGATTTGATGAGTAGGCGTAAATTCTGATTTTGCATAAAGAGCCCTCACTGCTGTCTGTGCCAAATTGTGATGTCGTGGTCTTTGTGGTGGCCAGATTGTGGGATTGGCAGAATGTCCATTTCCTGTTTTTGAATGTTTTAAACCCTGTCCAAAATTCAAGTAAGCAGCAGTTAAATTCAGTGGCTTTGCATTCATTCAGCAATTTGACCACTGACGACGAGGTTGAGTAAAAAGACAGACACAGGATGGGGGTATTGCCGCTGGTCACGACCTTGAGAGGTCACTACAAAAAAGGGTCATAAATGTCAGCTCAGTTTGACCCAGCTGTGTGTGCGTGAGTGTGAGCGTGCACGCATGTGTCAGAGTGTGTGGCCGAGCTGTCGAATGAGCAGGGTTTCTCTGAAGTGCAGAGGGAACATTTCAAAGGCTCGGAGGACGCGGGGGAACGTCGTAAACTAGGGCACCAGCGTAACTCACTCTGATATCATTACATCCAGGAAACACTCCAAATGTCAGGCCCTCTGGAGGGAAAAGGACAGGTTCTTAGAGACGTCAAGCCCACATAAACCACAGACCCGCACAGACGTGCGCATTTAGTCATATTAATGTCACATATTAAATTTATCGAGAGGGTGTTATTTGGACCTTCCACAAATTGAAATTTTCTCTGCTTAGTTAGTTTCATTTCACACATTGAATGTGGGTTGGGGGACTATGGGAAACGAGCATTTGCATTTTGCACTTCCACCTTCAATGAGAAATGGTAGGATTGACCTTAGTTTGTCGACTCTTCCATATCTTCCTAAAACCACCTGTTCCCCTGGTAGCATTTGGAGAATAGATATTGGCTTAGCCTGTCCTGGTCTGTCCTCAATCGACCAGACGTGTCTTGTAGAACACAAACCCCCATATGTTACACCTGTCTGTCAACCTGCCCGACCTCCACGCATCGTATACCTCCTAGGTCCAATGTGAACGTGTGAACAAAGAGTAGCCTCCCCCATGCGCCCGGCTGCAACCCCCCTTCTCCCTTCGCCCTGTACCCTCTCCCCCCTTCCCCCTCTGTCCCCTATCCCCTACCCAACTTCCCATGGCAGAAAGAGCTGTTGGTTCAGTGCTGTATGCTTCTGGTCTCCTCTCCTCCAGCTTCTCACTCCACACCACCCTTCCCCTTTTATCCCTCCCTTCCCCCTTTCATCCATCCATCAATCCATCCATCTGTCCTTGCCTCCATTCACCACCCTCCTCTCCCTTGCCTGGCTCGTGTGCAGTGCTGTAACCCCAGAGCAAGTCTAGATCCCACAGTCCTGGCCACCAGCATGCCAGATTTGGCACAGATTTGATGATGAAGACTTTGATGATAATTTGGTTAGTAATGATAATAAATATGATGATGATGATAACAATGTGTGATGATTTGTCCTGAAATGAAGCCTTGGTGACCTTCTGTTGTAGTAATTTGGCTGGCATAGGGATTTTCCGGAGCTGTTTTACAGTTACCCTTGGTAGGGCATGTAGCTGTAGGAACAGGCAGGTTCGGCAGTCTCCCCCCGTTTTTTACCATTGCTACGCAGAGCCTGAAAACTTTGGGCAGCTGCTTCGAATTTTAAGCATTTCAGTCAGTCGGTCGGTTCAGCCGCCCTACGCTCTGCATTCTTCAGGCAAACCTGCAACACGACCACTTTAGATTCCACACGTCCTCGTTGACCCCTACAGATACACCCATAGTGACGGAAAGAGAGAAAGAGGAAAAAGGGAAGGATAGAGACATCGAGAGAGAGAGAGAGAGAGAGAGAGAGAGAGAGAGAGAGAGAGAGAGAGAGAGAGAGAGAGAGAGAGATCCTCCATGCATGAAGGTTGAAGGAGGCTGGGGAGAAGAGAATGGGAGAGCCTGGCAAAGGTCAACAACTTCCCGTTATGCCTCTTCCTCTCCCATCTATTCCTCCTCCTCCTTCTCCTCCTACACCCCCCTCCCCCACCTCTGCTTCTGTTCTACTGTTTTATTCGCCCTTTTAGTCGCCTTCCCCCAACCACACTGCCAGGAAACGGCAGATAGAGGAGAGAGAAGGAAGGACAGGCGAGCAGAGTGAACAGACAGACCCAAACTCCTCGGAACTGGGTCCCTCCGCACAGGACACAGGAGGCTTCGAATGGCCCACATTCTAAAATTAGTGGCCCAGCCTCCGTTCCTGCCTGCCTGCCACGCTGCCTCTGCCTGCCTGCCGTCCTCTCTGCCTGCTTGCCTGCATTGCCAGAGCTGAGCAGGGATGCATTTCTCGAAACCATAGTTGCTAACTTCATTAGCTACTTTGTCTTTTTCAATGCAATTTCCCATTGGCAACTTCCCAAGTTGCTAACTAGCTAACAAGTACGCTTTCGAGAAATCCACCCCTGAGCTGAGTTGAGCTGGGCTAGAGAACAGGCACAGCACAGAGTAAATAGGTTGAGGCGAGCGCACACACAAACACACGTAAACACACAGCCACTGGACAGTTTGAGTCCACTGTTGCCCAGAGCATGTGAAACACCCCTCTTCCACACACACACACACACACACACACACACACACACACACACACACACACACACACACACACACACACACACACACACACACACACACACCACAACCTACCCACACTCAGCCCACCCATTCGCATACACCATCACCATCCACCATCACCTGTCCACGGCCCAGCACGGCCCATCCACTTCATCACAGGGCACCGTCGTAGTCCGGTTGGAGCGGTTATCTCATTAGGACTCCCTCTTTTAGGGCTGCACAATTATGGAAAAAAATCATAATCATGATTATTTGGGTCAAAAACGTAATCACGGTTATTAATCACGATTATAGATGTTTTGCAATTAAATTATACCAAAATGAAATATAACCAAGAATGAATTATGTATGGTATGAACAAAATAAAACTGAATTGTAATAATTATGTAAGAGGCAATAGCATGAAACTTAGGTGGACAGATTTCTGGCCAGAAACACCAGCCTGTCAATATGTTCTGGCTTCAAGGATGCTCAAAGGCACGTCAGTATTGCCAGGATTAAATCCTGATTGAAATCCCGATTTCGATATCACGATTAAATCACGACTTTCGATTATTTTCGATTAATTGTGCAGCCCTACCCTCTTGCATGGACCCCATCAACCTGCCAGAACATTGGCACCCCCCCCAGATGATTTAATGTGGGTTAAGTGTAGTGCCCACATTAGTTGGGTCACATGGCTTAGAAACCCCATTAAGATACTGGAGTCCCCGTTACAGGCAAGCATGGCCACACACAACTGGTGTCTCAGTGCTGCGAAGAACCACACACACACACACACACACACACACACACACACACACTGTATCCCCCCCCACCCCATCTCCTCCTCGCACTCTGCTGATGTCAACCCCATTCTGTATTTTTATTCTGTCTCCATCATCTTCTGTACCTGGTAGACCCGTGTCTTTTCAGCACTAGTGAAAACCTTAGTCACTCATTTCTTTGCGTCAGTTTTTTTTTTACCCCCACCAGTAGCTCTCTACTTTTTCCCACTGGCTGCATCACAAACAAAAAGTCCTTTCATTTCCAAAGCAGCGCTGTCAGAACCCACTAGTGCTACGCTTTCATTTTCCAGTCGAGTGTTGTGTTTGGTTAAAAACAACAACAAAAAGACTACTGTAGATAGAAAGGAAAACGTCATTACAGCCCAAGTATATGCCAATACAGTACTATGCCCAGCTTGATTATGGAGTTTATAGATGGAGTATGGAGTCTCTGTCAGAACACACTAGTGCTTCGTTTGTATGTAAGAAAGTACAGTAAGCAGAAAGTAAATGGTGTTATAAAGCCCATATCTGCAGTATACAGTATGCCAATACTATAAGCAGTTATAAGAGTTTATGGTGTGCGCCTACTGTAGCCAAGTAAACTAGATCATTCCTGCTGGCAGAATATGTTTTCTGACCGGTAGGTTGG
>NC_085861.1:39520973-39525973 GCF_034702125.1 Engraulis encrasicolus
TCACACAGCCGCACGGGCACACATGCACAGGCGTGCGTTCGTCAAGACAGCCCCCCCACACACACACACACACATACACACACACATACACCCTTGCACACTCGTCAAGCCTTCCCTCCTCTCCTCCTCCTCCTCCTCTCCACCTCCCCTCAGCTGTCGTTCCACATCATACTTGTTTGCCGCTGCGCCTGTAAAAACAAGCTTGGCTGCCTAGATCCTCACCTCACATCAAAGCCCACATCAAATGGTCGCCACAACAGATCTGTCTGCCTGCCTGGCTGTCGCTGCTGCTGGTGAACTACTGTACAGAAGTGAACTTTCAGGTTTCAGAGAGGAGAAAGGTCCTCCCCATTAGTGTCACTGTGTGATGTCTGTGGGTTGTTAGTGTACTAGTGCTGGGTTGAAAAGAAAACCAGATGACCTGGGTGACCTTGTGGTTCGTGTGAGGAACGTGTGTGAGGCACTCTGTTCATCAGATTTATTCTTTCTCTCTCTTGCCCACCTTTCAGATTCCCTCTTATCTCTCTCGATTTACAGTATCTATCTCTCTTTCTTCCTATCGCTCTCTCTCTCTCCCTCTCTCTTCCTCTCTCTCTCTCTCTCTCTCCCTCTCTCTTCCTCTCTCTCTCTCTCTCTCTCTCTCTCTCTCTCTCCTCTCCTCTGTCTCTCTCCTCCCTCTCTCCTTCCTCATCTCTCTCTCTCCTCTCTCTCTCTCTCCCTCTCTCTCCCTCTCTCCTCTCTCTCTCTCTCTCTCTCTCTCTCTCTCTCTCTCTCTCTCTCTCTCTCTCTCTCTCTCTCTCTCTCTCTCTGCCATCATACTATCTGCCTTCTTTCTGCCTCCCTCCCGTGTGCAATCTCTTGCTCTCTCTGTCTGTCTGTCTGTCTGTCTGTCTGTCTGTCTGTCTGTCTGTTTCAGTCTGTTTGTAAACTATGAGAGTGATGCTAGGTCTGTTTTTAAGTGTGCACTATTAACCTAGTGTTTTCAAGCTTTCCCTTGCTAGCTTTCATTCTTTTATCTGCTGCTCCTCTTCTCCCTTCTCTTCTCTTCCACCGCCTCCTCTGTCTCTTCCTCCTCCCTCTCTTCTTCGTCCGTTCTCTCTCCTTCCCTCTCTTTTGCTTCTTCTTTTGCTTTCTCTTCCTCCTCCTACTCTTCCTCTTCCTCCCCTTTCTCTTCTTCCTCCCCTCCTCTTCTTTACCATTCTTCATCATCCTCTTCTTCCTCCTCTTTCTCTTCCTCTTTCTCTTAGTTCTTAACTTCTTCCTTCTACTCTTTCTTGTCTTCCTCCTCTTCTTCTTTCTCCTCTTCTTCGTCCTCCTGCTCTTCCCCCTCCTTCTTCTCTTCCACTCCTGCCTCTATCACCCTCTCCTCCTCCTCCTCCTCTTCCTCCCCCTCTCCTCTTCTTCCCTCCCCGCCCCTGTGTCACTCGATTCTCAGCTGTTGTGCACAGGGCTCAGGCAGTGGGAATGTCACCATTGACGTCACGTGGCATTCCAAACATTCCCACGCCCGGCCCAAAGTAAGAGGAGCCTCCAGCCGAGAGAGAGAGAGAGAGAGAGAGAGAGAGAGAGAGAGAGAGAGAGAGAGAGAGAGAGAAGGAAAAAGACATGGAGAGAGATGTATAAAGAAAAAGACATGGAGAGAGATGTATAAAGAAAAAGACATGGAGAGTGAAGGCAAAAGAGTGATTGTGGAAAAAAAGCAAGAGAGAAAGAGGGGGGAGTCAGTGAGAGAACGGATGGAAAAAGGGATGTTTGGAAAAGCAAGAAAGAAGTTGAGAGAGAAAGAGAAAAGAGAGTATTGGGGGTCAGAGAGGCAGAGGTCTGTTGCCAACAGCAGACATGCACATGTAGCCAGCCACCTTCTTCCCCGATACACACACACACACACACACACACACACACACACACACACACACACACACACACACAGACACACACACACACACACACACACACACACACACACACACACACCCAACTGCCCCCCCATCTCCCCACTGTCCCTTCCCATATACACATGTACACACACACACACACACACACACACACACACACACACACACACACACACACACACACACACACACACACACACACACACACACACACACACACACACACACCACCCCTTCTAATTCTCTTCCAGGCACTGTGAGAAGTCCTGGCTTCATGTTTCCAAAACTAGAGGGGCAACAACAGCTCTCTATGCCCCCACCTGCCCCCCTCCCTTGTCTGCCGTGTCACCCCAACCACATGCAACATGTTTCCATGTCCCTACACTGACACGCGAGCACCGATGCGCTCTCTCTCTCTCTCTCTCTCTCTCTCTCTCTCTCTCTCTCTCTCTCTCTCTCTCTCTCTCTCTCTCTCTCTCTCTCTCTCTCGCTCTCTCGCTCTCTCGCTCTCTCTCTCTCTCGCTCTCTCTCTCTCTCGGTCACTGGCTAAAATGAAACTGTTGAATCACTTCAGTGGCTTACCAGCTCTGATGAGGGAGTCCTGATGAGACACGTACACGCTTACGTGCGGCATTTGCAGAGAGGTGCACGCACACACACACACACGCTTTTACGCACACCTAACTGTACACTGACCCAAACATGTGCACACACCAACAAATACCCAACCATACGGCGATCCCCCAGCTAGATATTGTCATAGCCTTTGTATCTGTGTGATATTAACCAGCAGGTATTGCGAACAGGCGGCCACTTACTCAAGCCCCTGCCCAGCCACCACACACACACGCACGCACGCGCACGCGCACACACACACACACGCACACACACGCGCGCGCGCTAAGAAAGAAACAAAAAGAGAGAGGCCATCCCAAAGCTACCCCCCAGCAGAGATTCTGCTTAAACTGATAACAGATTGTGCCAAAAAAAAAAGTAGTGCGTTGTGGGGGGTTTTCTGTGCTGACTGTACTGAATGTAGAGTGGTGTTGGTGGTGGTGGTGTTTGGGTCTGGTTTGCTTGGAGGACCAGAAGGGGAAAGGTAATGAAGGGAAGGGATGGGTAGGGGGTGGGGGGGTGGTTATTGGGGTAGGGGGTGGGGGGGTGGGGGTGCCTGTCACATGTTGTATTCCACAGCACCACTCTGTGAATGCGCTCCCTTATCCCTGGGAAGATGGACAGAGCCTTGTGTCCTGGGAAAGTCCCTGACCGCAGTCCCGGGGCAAATAGCGCTGCAGCCCCGCGCCTCACACCCCACCCCACCCCCTTCAGAAGCACACATTTTGTTTTTTGTTGTTTTGTACTGTGCTCTTCGTTTTGTGTTTAGTGCAAAATAATTTTTTGTCCATAACTCTCGCTTTTGTGGGGGCACGTGAAATGTAGTGTGTTCCAATACTTTCGAGAGTGAAAGGTAGTGTTTAAAATCCCTTCAACTGTCCGCTTTATTTGGGGTGAGGGGGTGACCCCTACTGCAAACAGTAGTAGAAGATTAAATGAAGTGAAAGTGTGAGTGGGCAGAAATGGTACGCAGCCAAAACTGTCGTCTGTCTAAGGCCCAGGATGTGCTTACTGCAAGATACCCATTTCGTGCACAAACACTTTGCTATGTGAATCGTAAGTCATTTTTTTTGCGCTGGACAACACCTGACACAAGATACGTTGCTGTGTGAGGGGCGATCTTCCGAACTTCCGTATTAAATTTTTTGGCACCGTCAAACAATGGTGGAAAACGTTAATGAGAGCTTTGTTGGCACCTGCCCCCTAGATGATGCCCCCGGTGCCGTGTGAAGCGTTCCGGTCGTCCTGTGCACTGTGGTCACACGCAGTTGAGTGCATAGTTTCAGGCACTCAGCAAGCATGTCCCCGGCCTTACACTCTTTTTTTGTCATCCAGGAGCCTTAACCTCAGATTCCTTCTTAAATGAACACACCCCAACATCAGCAGCTTTGCAACAAAAAAAGAAAAGAAAAAACAGTCACTACTAATCTGCCAATTATGTCATAATAGGTTTACAGGAGTGGAAAATACGGGATTACATTTTTCAAACACACAAGGCGCTTTTGTGTATGTGTTTTTTCCTTCCCTGTTTGTTTTTTTTCTTTCTTTCTTTCCGTGTGTGTGTGTGTGTGTGCGTGTGTGTAGAATAGTGTGGCAGAACATGCTGTGCATTTGGGAGCAGCTTGCTTTTGTTCCACAGCCTAGTTATGTTCTCTCTTTCTTCCAGAAGTACAGCAGTTTTCTGTAAGAGTACTAGAAGCACACAGACACACATACACTGCCTGCCGTATTACCACATATGCACATGGGGATCCACGCACATGCTTATGCGCAGGCACGCGTGCCCGCACACACACACACACACACACACACACACACACACACACACACACACACACGTGCGCTTGCGCACACACACACACACACACACACACACACACACACACACACACACACACACACACACACACACACACACACACACGTGCGCTTGCGCACACACACACACACACACACACACACACACACACACATTCTCTCTCTCTCTCTCTCTCTCTCTCTCTCTTTCTCTCTCTCTCTCTCTCTCTCTCTCTCTCTCTCTCTCTCTCTCTCTCTCATACACACACACACACACACACACACGGACACATAGACACATAAAGCAAGTAAGAAAGTAAACAACAGTGCTGCTCATGCATCTACATGTGTGAGGGTTGTGTTGTATGTTGCTGTATTTTGACGCGTTTTGGTGTGTGTTTCATCAACAGCAAACGGGTACATCAGCGCCAGAGCCTCCCCGGGCCTGCTGTCCGTGTCCAATGGCAACAGCATGGGGAAAGTAGTCCCGGCCAAGTCCCCGCCCCCGCCCAGCCCTCAGATGGTCAACAGCCGCAAGCCGGACCTCCGGGTCATCACTTCGCAGGGAGGGAAGAGCCTGCTGCAGCTGGTAAGCAGACTATGGCTGCCCGCTAGGCCCAAACTAGACGTTGTGCAGCAAAACAAAAACAAAAAATAATGTACAAAGCTGTTTGTGTTACACGAGTGGATGTG
>NC_085861.1:39530973-39613473 GCF_034702125.1 Engraulis encrasicolus
TTTATCTTGGAAATGCGCGTCCGAAACACTCCTTTACCTGCCTCACGCGGCATTTAAACTTGACCTGGAAAATGCCGCAACAGTGGGAGATGGTCTGATCTTACTCTGCCATTGAAATTCATTGGCATTCCAAATTCAAATTAAAACCCATATTTTGCTTTATTAACATTACTGTTACAATATAGTGTCACCTTAACCAATCAGTAACTGACTTCGCGGGTCAGTTCTGTGTCACCACTCTCTACAGTGAGCGAACCAAGCTAGGAGGGTTTCGCCAGACTATGTGCAGAGCCAAAATCTATGGCGTCGCCAGGCTATGGTTTTGCCTCTCAGTTAGGACAATTGGAGACACTGGATTTTGCCCCTCACTGCTTACATGCATATTGCTGTACTCTGTAATTCCCCACATGTTGTGTATTACTGTCTTGTGCTTCTTTGTTTAAGTTGCTTTGGACAAAGGCGTCTGTTGAATGTAATGTAAAACTAAATTGTAAGGTTTTGTCTTGTGATCTGTAAGCTGTTCCCTTTATTGCTTAATTTTAAGTCCCATTCATAGCGTAACTTACAATATGTTTTACAGTTGGTCAATAGCAGGTCCATCAATGTTATTATTTGCCTAGTTGACACTACTGTAGATTGACTGACTAAGCTCCTCCACTACTCGCATCTTTGATGGGAGTTCATCATTCTGAAGTTATATCAAACCAAACACCCCTACCTCTCTTCTGCCACGCCTGGACTGGTTGTTTAATTGAGAAAGACTCATAAGTCTTGGAATCTTGACGGCACACAGCTTTATTTGTTTACACTATGGACCAGCACACAGACTGCTTAAACCCCTCTCTCTTGTCCTCTCGCTTTCTCTCCTCTCTCTCTCTCTCTCTCTCTCTCTCTCTCTCTCTCTCTCTCTCTCTCTCTCTCTCTCTCTCTCTCTCTCTCTCTCTCTCTCTCTCTCTCTCACATCGCAGAGTATCAGCTGACGAGTGCCGATCTCACTGCACTTCAGGCTTTCACGTCGCCAGGCGGTTTGTTGCCAGGCAACATGACTTGGCAACAGCAGCCGGTATCCCAGCAACCACAGCCTCAGCAGCAGCAGCAACAGCAGCAGCAGCAGCAGCAACAACAGCCCCAACAGCTCAGCCTGGCCTCGCTCAGTAACCTGGTGTAAGTAGTCCCACTCAGTTCACCTCTATCACTATGACTTCTCTTCTGATTGCACGCCAAAAACTACTACCTAAAAGCATAGATATCATATTATTCTGTTCACTCAAGGACCTCTTCAGAAAGAAGATGCCTCATCTCAAGGGCTGCTGTTTTAAAACAAACAGTTAAATAAATACAATGTTGCTAATGCATTTCCCTCTGATTGAAGTGATTGATAACCTAATGCTAAGTTATCCGGTGCGTCACCAATAGCATCAATGTAAATGGCCAGCCTAGTGTAGCGTAGTGCTCCATGACTGTCTTGAGTGTGTGATGCGCTACGAAGTGTTTGTAAACACTTCCCACACAATGCAAAGCACTTGACCACGGACATTAAAGCCTGTTTCAAGACTGCATATGTAAACAGACAGTTGAGAGCCCAAGGCTCTGTTTGAAGTATACGGCTCAGCGACAAGCCTGGTTAAGTCAGCCCAGAGTAAACATCAAAAATTGTGTCAAGTAGATTTCATTACTAGGATAATGACGTTGGCCTCTCTTTATTTACAGCCATACTGTTTGCCAACATACTGCTTATTTTCGAATTTGCTTCTTTTTGCTTAGTGGGTTGCTTCGTATTCTAAGTTAAAGGAGGATTATCATTTGAAATTATCCCTATCCCTGTTCGTCAAGGTCAGTAGGCAAGAGAAATACCATCAATTGGACTAAAATGAGAAAATGTATTGCACTATTAACCAAATAATGAACCTGTAGTCAGCCCAAACTGATTGTGGCATAGACTAGCACTCAGTTCAGTTTTCTCTTTTCCCCAGTCAATTATTATTTGCTGGTCATTATTTTGTAAGCATTACAGCATGCTGTGGACTGATTTATAACAGATTGATTTTCTCCAAAATTCTCCTTCACCCTATCCAGGTTTGTCAATGAGTCACATACCTAAAATACCTCAAAAGATCCAGTGAAAAGCAGTGTAGAGAGCACAATACTTTTCCAGCAGGAAACACTTATGTACGGTAGAATGTCAATTTAGAAGTGTTGAAAACCATGCTGTTTTTATATGAAGCAGATTGTCACACCGGGGAGTGGAAATTGCATATGTTTAATGTCTTTACCCCCAGAGCGATTGTCAATTTACATCTGCGCAATGTTTACATGCTCCGAGCCATACAAGCACAACGTATACGAATCCCATCAATAGACTCAGCCACTGTCTCTGGCTTGGTTTTCCTCCGAGAGGTTGACCTAAATCTCTCCTCATCGCTGTCTTCATCATCACCATCAACTCTCTCTCTCTCTCATTTACACACACAAATAACAAGCACGCACGCACCCACACACACACATGAACACTCGCACACACTTGCTCTCTGTCTTCTTTCCTCTTCCTCTTTCCCCTTCTTGCTCTCTCACTCCCAGCGAGCGTGCTCGGGGTGGGGGAGGGGAGGCAAGGGGGGAATTGATTTCCCAGGAGGTGGAGGTGTAGTGATGGCTTCTAATGACTTGTTCTCAGGGATGTAATGTGGGCTCCTCTCTGGAGCACATGCCTGGCTGTGCAGTGGTGTGTGTGTGTGTGTGCGCGTGCGCGCGTGCCTGCGTGTGTGTGTGCGCTCTAGTAAGTCTGCTTTAGTGTGTATGCGTTAGTGTGAGTGTGCATTAGTGTGTGTGTGTGTGTGTGTGTGTGTGTGTGTGTGTGTGTGTGTGTGTGTGTTTAAGCATGCTTTTCTTATATGCGTGTCTGTGTGTTGGTGTGTGTGCGTATGCGCGTGTGTGTGTGTGTGTGTGTGTGTGTGTGTGTGTTGTGTGTGTGTGTGTGTGTGTGTGTGTGTGTGTGTGTGTGTGTGTGTGTGTGTTTGTGTTTGTGTGTGTGTGTGTGTGTTAGGGAGAAAACATGAAAAAAAGGGGGGGGGGGAGTGTGTGCGTGTGTGCATGCGTGCTTCTCATACAATATACTCTACATGTATTGGTGTCAGTGTGTGTGTGTGTTACAGAAAATGTGCAAAAAAGAGAAGGTGAGCGGGTGTGTGTGGTTTACCCCTTTATGTGTTTGTGCAGCGGTGTACGTCAGCGAGTAATGTGTGGGTGGGTGTGTGTGTTAAAGAGAGTAACCCCAGCAGGTGTGAGTGATTGCAGCGTGGCCTGCCCGGCCCCCGGCCCCGGGAGCTGCTATATAATGGCCCCTGTTCTTGCTCTGTTCACAGCATGTGGGGCGCAGACAAACAGAATGGGGAGATGGCTAACTGCATCTCCAGCTTTGCAGCTAACCTCAGGTGACTTGGCATCACACCACCCCGCCTGCCTTTTTATGGCAACACGCTTCTGTCTGTTTGTCTATGCTGTTTGTCTGTCAGTCCGTCCGTCAGACCCCTCCGCCCTGTCAGGGTGGTTGGGCGTGTGTTTTTTCTTTTTAATCGCTCACGTCTTACTTGCTGAGCGTTTCAGAAGTGTTTTGAGGGTAATTGCTTTTTTTTACTGCGACGTGATGCAGCAGACACACAAACACAGTGTTAGCACATTGAGTACCAGCCTTTGTTGCCTCCGCCAAGGACGTTATGTGTCCACTAGAGGGTGAAGATGTGCTCTCTGAGCGCTTATCTAGTTTTGAATTTTATCGCTTGAATGCCAGCCAGAGACGTCAATTTTCACATTCACAACAGCCACAGAATATTTTGCCTTAGACCTACAGACACATTACAGGGTTTAAAATAGTTTTCACAACTTAGCCCACATGAAGAGAGGGTTAGTTTAGCTAAAAATAGCTTTTTTTCCCCCTTGAAGTTTCAAGTTGTTATGATATGTCAGTTCTGTTCATCACATAGTTATCAATATTACACAGGTGCATTCGTGTGTCTAGATTGAAAGAAAAAAATGTAAACATATTTTGGAGTCAACACATGGGAAGTAAATACGTACTTTTACGCAACATTGGAATGAATGTGTTAATAGTTGAGTGGAGAGGAGGAAAAAGTTCATACAAACTGTCAGTTGTTGTAGTGTAGTTGCTGGTGTTGTTGTTCTGTCTGCTTGAATAAGATCATTCGTAGGCAGGCAGCCAGTCAGCCACGACTGTCCAGTCCCACACTATGTGTCCTTCCTTTTTTTCCGCTGTGACTCCTCAGTTCCACATGCTGTGACTTATACATGCTTGTCATTGTTGTGGATTTTTTGTCCCGTTTGTCCTGTCAGTGCTAAGTCACCTCTGTGACTCCGTAGTGCTGGGTACCCCAAAGTCAAACAGGCCTCCACAGACCCAACCAAAGTAGATGCCAATCATTTAATGCAGCATCGCACAACAAAAACACCCAAAAAAACCTCAAAAAAAAAGTAAGGCTAGTAATAACAGAATATTGCAGAAAAAACGCAATTGTTTTTTTTTTTTCAACTGATGGTGCAAATGACAATGTGCAAGTTCGCACAGTGTTGCTTTTTAAGACTATGTTCTGCAGGAATAATGAAGTTCATTATTATTTAGAGATCCACTTCTTTCACAATCATGTTCTATTGCAGAGCATGTCTGTGTTTCTCACGTCCTGGTGTTTAGCTGAGGCTTTGCCTCTGCTTTGATGTGTGTATTTACAGTATATGGGAGTGAGGATTTGCCTTGCTCAAGAGGTTACTATTCCTTCTGTTTGGGTTTCAAAATCATATTCCATTGCAGAGCATACCTGTTTTGTCCCTTTTGCATCCAACATTTCTCTCAAGCCACTACTTTACAGTGTTAGGCTACTCCCATGACTGCAAGTTGTAACTGCACACTTGACACAGTTTACCGCGAGAGCCCCTACCGTTCAGCAACAGGCATGCGATCATTCTGAACTGACGACGGTAATTAAATTGATAGCATGGCAGACAAATGAGACGGGCAATGAAGTCTTAAGGTGTGTTAATATATTCCTCTGCTGCAAGTGCAGTGGCCTCTATCACAGTCAGGCACTATCTACGTAGGCTGGAGGCGCAAGAGTGAACAGGGCACGGCGTAAGCATAATGATGTTTGCCTCCCGTGGTGCATTCAGAGATGCTAGGCACAAAGAGCATCCACCACCACTGTTCAGTCTTTAGTGAAAACCACTGCCACTCATTACCGTCCACTACCGTCCATGCCATGCCAGCAGTGCCAACCACAAAATAACAGACCAGACCCAGGCATGCCTCCCATGGTAAACCCAGACCCAGACTCGCCTCAAATGAGAGACCCAGAGCCATGCCCGCCGCGCGCCGCAAATGACACTCAGACCCCAGACCTAGATGCGCCTCAAATGATAGACCCAGATCCAGGTGCCGTCCTGTGGAGTTAAATGTTGATCCTTGCCTTGCCTTGCCTAGCATAGTACATTTTCTCTGTGTGTGTGTATCCTTTGTGTGTGTGTATCTACATCGACTTAGTTTAGACAAAAGTGCCAGTGTCAGCAACGTCAGCGTTGTCACCCCAGAGTAATTGCATCGTTGCATGGCAGTGGCAGCTGGAGGAAAGATGTCACAAGGCACAAAGCGGTGATGGCGGTGTGGAGGTGGTGGTAATATGGGGTTGAGGGGGTGCTGTGGAGGGGACACTCCCTCTGGTGGGCCTGTATGGAGGAAACAGGTTCATGTTTAAAAATTATATAAAAAATAAAAACAGAAAAATCACACACACAGCACTTTAGCATTGTGAGAATGAGCTTTTTTTAATCCTCTGGCCCCTGAGAAGAGATAAACATGAGTTTATTGCATTCACGCCCACCTGAAACCTAGTCACGGGTATGATGTTATCTTCTGGGAGATACTCAGACCTCCTGATGTCTTCTCCTGTAGCTCAGGAGTTCAGAGGAGGAGATCACATTGCGCATTTAACGGGATCACAGTGACTTCATGTCATCTCCCTAACCTATGCTATGTCCATGCAAGCATTTGCCTTGCTTCAGGAACAGTCAAACAGACCTAATGTCAAGTCAAGCCCTTTAAAAGCAACACCTGAACCAAGTGTTGGACAAGTGGGATAACACAGCAAGGGGTTTTATATACCGCAGCACAAACCAATCTCAAAATGATTGTTGTAATAATCAATAACAATAAAACCAATATAGAATACATTAATCGCTCAAATATTCTTTTTCTAGACTCATCCCTGCGTCTTCGTTTTCTTTCCATCTGACTGTTTGGCTGGCCCACATCTTAATGAAATGCAGCGTAATGATAGGACAGGAGCCCAAGGGGGCAGCCGTATAGTCATAGTTGTGTATGTACGGCGAATAAGCCGGCGATAATCACGCTCCAGATAAGCAGCGAGGGAGTCATTTGTAAGGCCGCGCTTAAATAAGTACCCCTATCCCCCCCCATTAGCTAATGGCCGATTGTCTTAATACGCCGGTCTAATACGGAGGGGCCCCGCGTGACGCATCGCAGGAAACGCCAACAGAATGCACAAATCTTGGGCCCGCCTTTGATGTGTGCTCCGTATTCAATTTGATGTCCGTCAGATTCAATTTCAGCCGGCGGAGGGAGCGGATTCACTCAGCACTGCTGGATGGCTCGTCTGCCTCACTGTTGTAGTCATCCCTGCAGGCAGACGGTGGATTTTTTCTCCCCACACTCTGTTTTCTCTCTGTCTCTGTCTCTGTCTCTCTGTCTTTGTCTCTCTCTCTCTCTCTCTCTCTCTCTCTCTCTCTCTCTCTCTCTCTCTCTCTCTCTCTCTCTCTCTCTCTATTTTTCTTTATCTTTCTCTTTCTCACTCTCTTTCTCTCAATCGCTCTCTTTCTCTCTCTCTCTCTCTCTCTCTCTCTCTCTCTCTCTCTCTCTCTCGCTCTCTCTCACTCTCTCTCTAGCATTCCTTTTTCTCCCGTCTCCTTTTTGAGCCGGCATTTCTGTGTAGTTTATGACTCATTTGTGTGTGCAGACTCTGCTAGTGGCCAATTTATATGTTAATTCCCGTACTCTAGCCTCAGCCGCGGTGTGACTCCTGGCGGTCAGCGGCGAGAGGCTGCGTGAGTCTGCAGTGCTGACTGGAATATGACATAAGGACACACACACACACACACACACACACACACACACACACACACACACACACACACACACACACCCTGTTTTTCTTTTCTGATCATTCGCGTCATTATTATATTTGCTCTGTCCATTATCATAATAAAAAAGGAAATAAAATGGGTAGGGTGCCATGTCAAGAAGCTCAAGCTATAGGCTCTGTCTGTGGAAAGAAGTTGTTGTTGTTGTTGGTTTATGTTGTCTGCTTACCAACGCCGAGATTTGTTTTTCCATCGTTCATCTGTTGCACGTCAGTTGGAGTTCACACAAACAGATTTTGTCTGTCTGGTTTTGTGAAATATGCACCTGTGGTGTTTGTTTTTTGTGAGATGCACACCTGTGAAAGTTACGTAATGTTCAAAATAAGTCTGGAAATCAATAACTGTCGTGTGGTGGACCTCTCAAAATGATTCTTTTGTCTATTTACCATCTGTTATTTAGTAACACACTGCAGTATTTACTTGTAGAAAGGACTTAATTAAGGCAGCCATAGGCTTGATCAGGGTGTTTGGCAGATATTTTCTCGTTGGGTTCATACTGAGTGTATAAGGTAGAAAAGGATATTTTTCCCTGGAGCACTTTCTACAGTATATTTTAAATACCCAAATTCATACTCCGATTGAAACTAATTAAAATTCACTACTATACCACAAAAATGCGGTCTCTCGGAAGGACAAGACTCAAGACATCCTGCCATTATCATACCCATTTATACATGATTTAATAGACTTGCAGTCGTATGTCAATTAAACTGAACTTCCACTTGCCTCTCCTCTATCCATGAGTCCAGTGCATTGTCTATAGAGAATAGGTCTGAACTCCGTTTTGGGAACTTTCGAATCGGGTACTTTTTAAAATGTAGTTTAAAACCTTAAACTTTCCAGGATCTCCTTCCCTACCTTTACCCTCCACCTGCTTTTACTGATGGCATATGTGATTCATGTACACCGCAGTTAGATTACACTCTAAGCCTCGAGACTCTAGATTAACCATCTTAACATGTCTGGTGTTTATTCTCCTGACTAATAAACCTTAGACATGCTGTCCTAGTGGATGATAGTCAATGTGGACAGGTTAGCTACGTACATGCTAAATGTGAACTTGGCCCAATGTCAAGGCTAAAGATGTTAGCGCAACCATTTTAAAACTTGATTGTGTGTGAGTGTGAGTGTGAGTGTGAGTGTGTGCACGCGTGTGTGTGCCCGTGTGTGTGTGTGTGTGTGTGTGTGTGTGTGTGTGTGTGTGAGAGTGTGAGTGTGAGGCTTTGGTGTGTACAAGGCTGTAGCATGTGTTGGTGGTGTGTTTCCAACGGCTTATTTCTTCCCCCCTGCAGCGTGACCTCACAGGCGAGCTTACTGCTGGGCAGAGATGAGGGGCTCAGCTGGTACTGTATTCCCACATCTGCACCTCTCTCTCTCTCTCTCTCTCCATGTCTCTCTCTCTCTCTCTCTCTCTCTCTCTCTCTCTCTCTCTCTCTCTCTCTCTCTCTCTCTCTCTCTCTCTCTCTCCATGTCTCTCTCTCTCTCTCTCTCTCTCTCTCTCCATGTCTCTCTCTCTATACGTCTCTCCCTCTGCCCCATCTCTCTCTCTCTCTCTCTCTCTCTCTCTCTCTCTCTCTCTCTCTCTCTCTCTCTCTCTCTCTCTCTCTCTCTCTCTCTCTCTCTCTCTCTCTCTCTCTCTCTCCCCCTCTGTTCCCCTCTGTCCCTCTGTCCCTCTGCTCCTGCCCTTACCTCTTTCTCTATGCTTCTCTCTCACCCTTCTTTTTGTCCTCTCTGTCTTCTCTCCTTTCTTGCTGCCCCAATACCCTCTCCCTCTTTCTCCCTCCCACTTTCCCACTTTCCCTATGTTTATCTCTCTCCTTGCACCCTCTTCCTCTCTCTTTCTTTCCTCTGCTCTGCTCTCTCTCCCTCTCTCTCTCTCTCTCTCTCTCTCTCTCTCTCTCTCTCTCTCTCTCTCTCTCTCTCTCTCTGCTTCTGGCTGGCCTGTAAGCACGATGCGGCTCCACTGTTGAAAGCTGGTCTTTACTCTTTATCTCTGTCACTGGATTTTCTGCTGATGTAGCCAGAATGGAGTTGGGGGGGGGAGTGTCTGCCTCCCTCCTCAGAATAGCACGAGACTCCCTGTTAAGTGGCACCTCCATCCATCTACCTGTTCAGCTCAGCTCAGCTCAGCTCCACACGCCAGGCAGGCAGGCAGACACGTCTCCCGTGATAACTAGCCCACAGAGATCAACACTTCACCAGGGAAGAGAAGACAATGAGAGGGGAGGAGAGAGAGAGGGAGGAGGAGAGAGACGAAGGCAAGAAAGAGATGGGGGGGGGGGAGAGAGATGGGGAGGAGGAGGAGGAGAAGGAGAGAGGGAGGGATGGAGAAGGAGAGGGGGGGGTGGGGAGGACAGAGAGAGAGAGAGAGAGAGAGAGAGAGAGAGAGAGAGAGAGAGAGAGAGAGAGAGAGAGAGAGCTCTGAATGAGGCAGCAGGCAGCTATTGTGTTGCACGTGGGGTTTTGTTTTTGTTTTCGGGAAATGCTAGGAAGAGATCAGATAACAACTACAGCATTTAACGCTTGTTTTTCAGTATGTGTATTTTAGGAGACATAGGGCATGTCGGGCCCAGTGTGTCAGCATAGCTGTGAGCTCTCTGTGGGCTTCTGGGCTGCATGGCTTCTGGACGGTGTGCTTTTCTGTGGCCTCAACATTCAAGTCACATTTGTGCGTGTGCGCGTGCCGTGCGTGCGGATGTGTGTATGTGCGTTTGCGTGTGTGTGTTTTGTTCTCTCTCACCGTCTGTGTTTATATTAGGCAGTATGTGCACCACATATCCTACTGTCTGGCAGTTTGCACTCTCTCCTGCTGTTGACTATCGTCATCCGCTTGTTCCGTTTCATTTTATGTTTTGTTTTGGGGGGGGTGGTGATGTTGTTGTCAGTATTGTTCTCCAGAGTTTGTGAGACATTTTGCCAACGCGATGACTTTTGAGTTTTGGGGAGTGCTTTCTTCCTGCAGCCCTGCATTCACATTATACTGTTCGTTTACTCCATCACTGTCAATGTGCTGCCTCAACTAGCCTCTACTGTACCTGTTAGCATGGGCTACTTGTCTTCATCATATGCCAAAAGTGTATTCTCTATCTGTCTATCTATCTATGTAATGTTATCTATCTATCTATCTATCTATCTATCTATCTATCTATCTATCTATCTATCTATCTATCTATCTATCTATCTATCTATCTATCTATCTATCTATCTATCTATCTCACTTGTTCTCTTACAGTATCGGTCTATTGTGATGTCTCATGTGTTCTGTCTGTCCTATCTCTCTCTCTACATATTTCCTTCTTTCTTTCATTTCTTTTGTTTAACTTACTCCAGCTCGATCCCGACCTGTAATAACCCTCGTTTTCTTTCTCTCTCTCTCTCTCTCTCTCTCTCTCTCTCTCTCTCTCTCTCTCTCTCTCTTTCTTTCTCTCTCTCTCTCTCTCTCTCTCTCTCTCTCCGCTTCCTCATCTTCTCCTCCTCCAGGCCGGTGGGTCACCTACCTCAGGGCGCCACGCTGACCGTCAACACTAACCCCAACGTGAGCATCAAGTCGGAGCCCGTCTCCCCCAACCGGGACCGCAGCACGCCCAGCGGCGTCTCCTCTGCCAACTCTGCGGCAGCCGCGGCCCAGGCGGCAGCGGCGGTGGCGGCCGCCTCCGGGAACCAGAGCTTGGCCGTGGCGGCAGCCGTAGCGGCGGCGGCGGCGGCGGGAGCAGTGGGCGGGGGAGGAGGCGGTGGAGGAGGCGGGGGTTTGGGCCAGTACCCTGGAGCGCTGCGTCTGGAGCCTACAGGGCGCTCGCCCGTCGACAGCCTGAGCAGCAACGGCAGCTCGTACGAGGGGAGCGATCGCGACGACGGCGGCCAGGGCCAGGGCCAGAACCGTCCCCCGCCGGACTTCGCCACCACCATGGGCCTGCTGAGGCCCTCGGGCGACGGAGGGGCTGGGGGAGGAGGTGGGGCGGCGGGGGGAGCCGACCAGTCGGAGCAGGGAGCCAACGTCAAGCGCATGAGACTGGACACTTGGGTCACATAAAGCGGATCCGGAGTGGGGGCTCCTGTCCAGTCCAGCGCACGCACATCAACACACACACACACAAACACACACACACACACACACACACACACACACACACACACACACACACACACACACACACAAACACATAACCCTCTCCTCCTCCCTAGTCCTGTGCACACACACACAAGGATGCATGTGTGCGTGCTGACACATATATATTTATACACGCACACACTCACACATACAAACGTCATCAGAAAGAACGCAGCCATGCAGTCACTTGATCGCTCACATAACCGCAGAAGGCACTGCCCTCTTGTCAACCCCTAGTCCCAGCCTCTGAACCACACACACACACACACACACACACACACACACACACACACACACACACACACACACACACACACACACACACACACACACACACACACACACACACACACACACACACACACACACGATACCTTCCCATCATCAAGAGATACCAAGCACACTGACACCACCATCCCCCTCCTTTCTCACGTATGCCCATTGCGGTTAGAGTGAAATACCCCATGCATGCCTGTGCATGCAGAAAACACAAACTGTCCACTCACTCTGTCTCTAGCTCACACACACACACACATACACACACACACACACACACACACACACACACACACCGACTCACACACTTATGCTTTGATGTATGCACATTCTGTATACAGTTAGGACACACACACACACATGCAAACACCAGAGCATGTCACGGATGGTCGCCAAAACCAGGGATATATTATATATAAATATATATATATATGAATATATACTATACATGTCAGCATAGGCTGTTGAGTGACAAAACAGGCCATTTTGGGGAGAGTTAGTGATTTTTGCTTTTGCTCTGTAGCCTGGCTTCTATTTGTTTGTGGTTTTGAAATGGGTTTCTCGGGGCAATCCCAGAAGGGGTGCATGGGTACCTGGGTGGGGGCGGGGCAGGGGTGGGTTAAGGGGGGAGTGTGTGTGTGTGTGGGGGGTATATTGTGCTGGGTTTGTACAGATGGACATCTACTTCTTTGCAGTGAAATCGGTATCTTGGTCTTGAGTCTAGCTGTATCTCTGTTCCGTTGTGTGAAACGAAGCAAAACAGCCGAATCGAAAACGCGAAACAAAACAAAACGGCAAATGGAAGCGAGGATGCGACGGAGGAAAAAACTGAAACTAAAACTGAACCACAAAGTGTTGTGTTTTTTTTCGCCTGCTGCAGCTGACTGGGAGTGTTTGGGAGCATTGCTGATGGATGGATGTCCATCTCTTGCTCTCCCATCACACTTCTCCTTGGCAGGATTTAGCTCTCTGACTTTGTTGCTGTTTCCTCCTCCCCCTCCCCCTGCCATCCTATCCAGTCCCCTCAGCCATTTTGTTTTCAGGACTACATTAAAAGTAGTATCTGAGGAGCCCGTCACATCACACAGAACAGACTACTTCTGTGAAATTTCAGGATCCCTTTTTTGAGAGGAAACAAAAAAAAAGCCAGAAAAGAAAAATCGTGGCTTGAAAAGTCATTGGACATTTTGTCATTGGACATTTTGTGTGTGTTTGTTTGTTTGTTCGGCAGCTTGCGTAAAGAAACGGAAACAAAGTCTGTTCCATCATGAACCTGTGTGACTACCTTGTGTGAGGTAAAGGTGTCCTCTATCAGGGAATCAGGGCCGACAGAACAGCCTGCACGACAAAACCGAACAGATCACTCTGAAACCACGGAAACCACACACGCACGCACGCACGCACACACACATGCACACACGCCATTAACTGTGGGAGCTAGAGCCAGAACTGAGGAGCTGACAGACAGATAGACAGACAGACAGACAGAGCTTTCTTGCTAGCCACCAAGGCTGCGCCGTGTGTGTGCATTCATGTGTATGTGTGTTTGTGTGCGTTTGTTTGTGTGTGTGCGTGTGTGTGTTAGTGTGTGTGTGTGCACCTACACACTTGCATGTGTGTTCCCTGAGCGTCTGCCTATGAAATGCTGCAGCCTTCAGCTGGATGAAATTGACACTTGTTCTTTAGGTAAATGAACCTCAGCCAAATATTTATTTTTAATCTTTTTTTTGTTCTTTCTTTTTCTTTCTTTTTCTCTTTCTCTCTATCTCTTGCTCTCTCATTCTTTCTCTCTCTCTCTTTCCTTCTATATCTATTTTGAATGTTGTTTTACGTTTTTGGAATTATCTTTAATTATTATTTTTTTGTTGTTCTGTGATCGGCACCCTATACTGTTTTATGTGTGCTCCCTTTGTGTGTGTTTGGGAGCAGTGATTTGTTTTTGTTTTTTGCTTGTATTTACCATGAAATGATGGCATTTGTTTTCTGCATTTTTTATACAGATAATGACATTTTAGTGGAAATGTAGCCCTGGTTGAACAGAAAAGTGTTGACATTGAAAAAATACACAAACACCCGCACTCAAACACATGCACAGACTCCTATACAGTTCTACACAGATCACTAGAGGTAGGGTGCGCTTTTTACTTGTTCTGAGAAATGCAATGGAACCTGAATGACGGCAGTGTAATCCTCACCCCCCCACCAGTGTACTCAAGTAGCAGCCTGACACAAGCGTTGTATATTTAGTATGGTTTGGTAGAAGAAAGGAGTCTGTGGGGGGGGGTTGTTGTTGTTGTTGTTGTTGTTTTAAAGAATGAAATAAGCATTCTGTATATGTTTTGGTGAAGAAAGCCAGATTTCGACGTACTTTAAAGCACCTTGAGTCATTGGAAGACTCGGTGAGGTTAGACGAGGCGAGGCGAGGCCGAGGAAGAACCCAGTTGAAGAATTTAGAAGAAGAACTTGTGTATATCACAGCGTTTGATGTCAATGTTGCTTCAGGATACAGTTTTGGATGGAATTCTCCAGAGGGGTGGATAAGGAGCAAGAGAGGTCGCTTCTCACCAACATCTGCTTAAACTATTTCAGCGACTTCTCGTTCACGTTCGCGATCTTTCCTCCCTTTCTCCCTTTTTTTTTCGTCAGTTCTTCTCATTTGCAATGGGATGGAAGAGCTCGGAGGACAGGGGGAGCTTGAGTGGCGTGCGACGCGTCTACACTTCAGTTCTTACTGGGCGGCTCCTTCTGGGAGCAGAGCAGAACTCTATAATTTATGATGTACATAAGATGTGTGGTGTGGCGAGCGAGAGTGCTGATGAGGGTAGAAAGGGACAGAGCTGAGGATCGTTTTTCGTTTTCTCACCCCCCCCCACCCTTTTCCTCGCGTGTGTGTGTTTGTGTGTGTGTGTGTGTGTGTGTGTTGGACTGTGTTAGGGTGTTTTTTCTACGATGAATTGATATTGTTATTCTGATAGAGCAGTGCACTTTAGAATCTACCCCAAACCCCAACCCCAACCCCACCCCCCGCCCCCCCAAATGCCAGGTGTGTCTACTGTAAGCTGGTAGAGGCGCACAGAGCAATCCCTTCCTACCTCCTCCTCCTCTCCTTACTCCTCACTCCTCCTACTCCTCCTCTTCCTCTCCAACCTAACAGACCTCTTCTCCATGGCCCATGATTTTCGAATCTCACCTCAAAAGTCCTCTCCTCCCACTCCACTCGCCAACTCCTTAGCTCAACTCGACTCGACTTGACTCGCTGTCCCCGATTCAGCCTCTGCTGTTCGGCATGTTCAGCCATGACCATGTCCCCCACAAATCTTTCTATCTCTCTCTCACACACACACACACACACACACACATGCACGCATGAACCTACACACACACATGTATTCACATGACACACCTGCACAGCAAGACCCATGCTGCATCTGATCATGTAAAACCAGGCTCTAGGCTTACACATGCTGAGGGACAGCTGAGTTTAACGGTCCACACTCTTTAATTTAAAAACAAATGAGTGCTTATTTTTTAAAATGACAAAACAAAAAAAAAGTGTTGTTTTTTTTTTCTTTTTAAGATTTTCTTACTGCTCACAAAAAACAACATCCCTCCGTCTAGTCCATGTTTTGTACCCATGACTTCAGGGAAGGAGAATCCATTGTCACGCATTCAAAGCCTGTATTGCACTTGTCATCTTGTCAGCAAAGGATTGCAGTTTTGGAAAAAAAATCAAAAAGAAACAAAAAAAACTTAGCAAGTCACCTTTGTAAATTTCAAAAACCTTGTACTTACTTAGATTAGACTTGACACGTGTTGCAAGTGTGCAATTCTGAACAGAAAAATATATATATTATGTCTAATGATTATTTAAAAGATGTACACAAATTGTTTTTTTTTTCTTGTGCAGTTATATGGATATTCTCCGAGTGAATTAATGGATGAAGGATATTTAAAAATGCTGGGAAAGGAAACAGGCCTGTTGAAATGCCTGTGGGGGTGTTACGATCATGTTTCGATTGATGCAGTCGGCTGCTCTGGCCCGCCCATAAAACTGCATTGTTTTCCCCTCCGAATGCTCCACATGTGGTCGTGCTGTGCCAATCGCAGCCCGTCATTAGGCATATTAATTAGCAAACGCGGAGGAAAACAAGCAATTTCATGGGCTGGCCCAGAGTTGCTGACTGGGTCAATGGCCAGACATGCCTGAATGTCCCACTGTATCATGCATGGCCAAAATCATGCACCTGAGACACCATTTTGTGGAGGTTCTTCTTAATTCTGAAAAGTGTAGAAGGGCATTACCAGGGAAGTGTCAGACATGCTCCATTGAGCCCCTGAGGGTTGTTTTGAAATCAGCCATCATAAGCCTGCTTGTGGTCTCCTCCGAGAGTTGAAACAATGGCCCTGCTTCATAGTTGTAACCATCAGTCTCTCTTATTTTATTGGTTTGAAACTTCAGTCCGTTTTTTGGTCCCCTCTCTTACTCATTCAAGGATCCTATAGGCTGGAAATGAACTTCTTGTCTGCCTGTGCACTCTATCTCTCGGATCTGTTTGTGATGTGTGCTCTCTTCGAATGCTTGTTTTTGTTTTGTTTTGTTGTTTGTTTTCTTCTCTTGCTTTTTTATATCCATCCATGCATCCATCCAACCATTAATGACTGACTGGGTAGATTGGCTGAGTCTTGTTCTGCTCCACACCTGCCAGCCAGAGACCTCTATTGCTCCCCCAGGCTTACGACACAGTGCGGCACATCTCCTGCTCATATGTGCAAACCACCACTTCCATCACTCAATATCGCTCTCTCTTTCTATCTCTCTCACTCGCTCTTGTTCTTGCTCTCTCTCTCTCTCTCTCTCTCAACCGCTCTGCTGTCAGTCATAGCAGCAGTAGAGCATCTCTCGCTCACTCCCTCTCTCTGTCTCTCTCTCTCTCTATCTCTATCTCTATCTCTCTATATCTCTCTCTCTCTCTCTCTCTCTCTCTCTCTCTCTACCATGCTGAGTCATCCGTCAGAAGGCAGGTCCTCTGTGTGTCCAGTCACATTCAGCCAACCGATCCAGCACAGAGCAAAGCAAATCCAGAAGGAAAGGCCTTAAAATCTCAGTGCTATAAGGGAGGCTGCCAGTCAACTCCCCATAAGGGATCCCTCCAATGTTGGGCTTTTGTTTGCTCGGAGAGGATGGCCTCTGGCAGTTACAGTACACTGTACACATGCACCTGCAGATGAAGAAGGAAGCTTCTGAGACACATTATGAGGAATTTTGTGCCACTTGTACTCACCAGAAGAACCTCAGTGTGGAAGCCTGGCAGTGATTCTTGGTAGTGGTCCCGGGTGGTACAAGACTTTAATTTATGTTGCTTTAGTCATTCACAGTGGCCCCCACATTGTGTGTGTGTGTGCGTGTGTGCGTGGTTCTTGGTCCTTCTGTGCAAAGTGGTGGTGGTCTTGTAAAGCAGAGGGGAAATGGGGAGTAACTCGGCCACGGACTCTTGGGGTTGGGAGAGCGTTTTTTTTTTTCGGTCACTGGAAAGATCACTCTGGTCTGTGCATGTTTGGAGCACCCTTTGACTTAAAGACTGATCTATCCTGAGCTTTGAACAAAAACATGAAAGGGGTTTTGGTTCGTGTATGAATGGGGTTTCCTGTTAAAAAGGCCACAAGCCATGAAACGATGAAGAAGAAAAAAACATTTCCTGTTTAGCTGCGGGTTTGTGGATCTGTAGGCTTTAGTTGAAGCCTTGATGTACCTGGTTGCTTGTTCTGGCATATTGTAATGATGATATTACTATATAAAAGTCTGACGCGGATCTCAGAATTACAGTAGGAGTTCTAGTAATCAAAAATGAAAGACAATCGTCAAGTGAATAGGTAACTTGCGCCCTCCCCCGCCCTCTATATTTCCCATGTACGATGATGTTTAGAGAATCTCACTCATTTTCTAGTGTTAATTTGTGCTGGTGACAGTTCTATTGTCTGTTTTTATTATACTTGTTGTTATGATAATTACCATTACCATTATTGTTATCCTCACGGATGGTAATAATAATGATAATTTTAGAGAGGCAATTTTTATTTTCTGCGGTTTTGTGTAGTTTAGGCATCCTATTTTATTTGAATTTGAATTTGATTTTATTTTATTATATTATATATAAATATTATATAAATATATTTTTGTTTTTGTTTTAATTTTTGTTTTTGTTTTTTTCTTTTTTCTTCAAAGGGGTGTTACTAATATTGCACGATTTATTAAAGAAAACAAACAATTGTAGTAATATTAGTACTTATTGGTAATTGAGGGAAGTGGTCGAAACCAAGTTGAATATTATGACCAGTTCAATGCTGCAATTTTTAGTCAAATGTAAAATAAAACACATAGTTAAGTGGGTACAAAAACACATTTAATTTATTTCAGACCAGGCACAAAGATGTCAATGCATGGGCGTTAAACAAGCAAAGAATGATTCATGTTATACAAAATAAACTGAAAATGTAATATCAGTAAGAATATACACCACACGAAACTAGGATAGAAATTGAAGAAAAAAGTTGAAAAGAAAATTATAGCTAATATATTGTGTTAGGCTAGTCTGCTTTTGAGTTTTGTTGTATAAAAAAATCTGTTGTTTTCGGAGAATGATATACAATTTGTGTATATTTTCATAAACAAAGTATGCACTGATATGTTATTACAAATTCTATACTGCTTTTACAAAAAAAGTGTTTGTTATTGTACCAAAGTATCCATTTGTCCTTTATCCCCTTCCCCTTTTGCGTATGTTCTACCGTATTTTATATATTAAATAGTCAAGTTGACCTACAATGGTGGTCTCTGTTTTCTTGTTGATTAATTTTTTCATGTGCCTTCAAGTGTCTTCATTCGTCAACCTTGGATAGAATGTGAACATTGTTTATACCTGCGTACAGAGAGATGGAAAACATCTTGTGCATCATTACACCAGGTGTGTGGTAACCTCTCCACAAACCAAATGTAGCATTTCAGCATGTTAATTGCTCTCCGCCCTGAGTAATTAGGAGGATGTTTGGTATGGCCCAGTATGATGGATGAGGACTCCTCCCAATGTTTATTGAGGTGCACTGAAGCATCTAAACCACTAGGTGGCAGTCTATAGGCATACACTGGGCCTGTCTGACCGGTCTAGAGGAAAGAGAAGTCAATAGCTGAGTGCCCTATTCCTATATAAGCAGACATCCAGAAACCCAGTACGATTGAAAATGTCTGGAAAAACAGGCCTGAAAATATTGCATGTCCATGTTCCAAACATTATCTTGAGACAAGGTACCAACCTCGTGTGCATTTTCAGATGCATTTTAGGGGCAAGAAAACCAATGGTTTGTGTAAAAGGGGGAAAATGAGGTCTCTGCTTAGAACTGTGCAAGAACGCTCCTGGTTTTAGTGGTAGAAAAGTGGTAACTTTCCAGGTTTCCATGGTTAAATACAAAATCAGACTTACAACGCAATCACAATAATGGTAACACACCTGCAAATGATGTGCATGGTTGATATGAGAATTAGACCAGTGGTTGTGCACACATTCTATTTGTTTATTAGAATTAATTTATTAATTCTTAATTACATCTTTAAATCTGAAAAGAAATCCCTGCCATGGCTCTAACGGTAGGGCACTGGGCTACTACACCGGTGACCCGGATTAGCCGGGGTCCTTTGCTGAACCTTCCCCATCTCTCTCTCCACTTGTTTCCTGTCAAATCTCACTGTCCTATCATGAATAAACCAGTAAAATAGACCAAAAATATTATTTTAAAAAATAAAGGTGAAAAGACAAGTTTACATATGGTGGCAGAAGAGACTACAGTATCAGTTCCTAAAGCTATCCTAGCATGTTTAGTAAATGGAACAGATTTAGCCCTATACAAAATGACTGACTTTTCCAGCTAGGCCTACCTTATTACCATATAGACTAATACAACTTAAGATGCATTTCAAATAAGATCAATACCTTTTCCTCAGAACTTCCCCCACCAGCTTACTGTCTGGTGTGTCAATACTATTGATTGGGAATTGATTACTGATTTATTTGCTCTCTCTCTCTCTCTCTCTCTCTCTCTCTCTCTCTCTCTCTCTCTCTCTCTCTCTCTCTCTCTCTCTCTCTCTCTCTCTCTCTCTCTCTCTCTCTCTCTCCAGACACCCATGAGCATCCACTGAAGCGCGCGCGCACACACACACACACACACACACACTCTCTCTCTCTCTCTCTCTCTTTTACGTCATTTCATCATATGTAACATAATGTAAATCAACAGCCTTTGCGATAACTGGATTGTGTTTGTGGGAGGAGAGGCATTGTCCAGACCAGATGCCCCCCAACTTCAGTGGGGGTCAGCTGCCTGTCCTGTCCCTCACAGACTGCTCTTTGTCCTCACCAAAACACCATAGTGCACACACACACACACACACACACACACACACACACACACACTCTCACACACACACACACACACACACACACACACACACACACTCTCACACACACACTCAAGGATCTTTGGATTTCCACTGCTGTGTCATCACACACACATACTCAAGGGTCTTTCATTGCTGTGTCATCAGCTCACCAGCTAAAACTGTGTGGAACAAAACCCACTCTCGAAACCTAACCTAGCCATAACCGTGGGGGGTAGGGGGATAGCGAACTGTTTATTAGTGGTTTTATGATTATCAGCACGTGCACTCTAACACTTTTCCCCCAGTTTCCCCAGAAAGTGATGGTGCCATGGTGTCTTTCACGGCACACTTTATGAAGTAACCGTGGCAACATTCCAGCCCAACAGTGTTGGCTGCGGTGGGATTTCCCGTCATCTGTTGGCCTTGGTGGTTTTAAGACAGCTGAGTCACTGTCTATCACCAAATCCACATTCTAATGGAGCCACACACACACACACACACACACACACACACACACACACACACACACACACACACACACACACACACACACACACACACACACACACACACACACACACACACACACACACACACACACACACACACACACACACACACACAATTACTCATTTTGTCATGAAGCTACTGACAGAGAGAGAGAGAGAGAAAGATACCCATACACTTCTGAAAAGTTTTATTGCCCACAAGCTGTGTCGGACACATTTCATCAAGCTGTCTTCAATTGTAGTAATTTACTTTCAATACAAAGTAAAGTAATGTATGTTCTTAAACTGGTTTTGACTGTGTGTTCTGAGACAAATCTTTAACTCTTACAGCTCAAGGATAGACTGGTACCTTATAGCTTTTATTTTAACATTAAACTTAAAAATGTGGATGATCTATGGGGCTCAGTAACCCCCTTACAAAGAGACCCCATCCCCATCCCAGTGTCCACAATGCCGCCTTATGCCCAAGAGATTTTTCACCCAATCAATTTTCCTGTCAGAGCAATAAAATAAAGATGTAACACGGGCGATAAAGAAGTAATGTTATAAGTGGCATAAATTGTATAAAAGTGATAGAGGGTGGATGGACGACATGAATCCTGCGGACGGACGGCCTACTGGCCCGTGGATTTGAAGCCACCTCGCTCGGACATTCAATCACTCAATGGCTCGACAAGAGGAGTAAATCAATGAGCAAGGGCATAATGGAGGCAGATGGCTTTTTTGGGGGGGGAGGTGCGATACACCCCCACACACACACACACTCACAGGACCTCTGACTGCCTTGGCCAGGCCCAGGACAAAGTCATCTGAAAGGGCCCCTTAGCCCAATAGATATAATGTAATGAAGACCCAATTTTGGGCCCCCTCTCTCCCTGGGCCTGGGAAAACTGTCCCCTTTGCCCCCCCTGTCGGCACCCCTGCACACACACACACTAACACCACCATCTCTGCATCCCAATCACACACACACACACACACATGCGCATGCATGCACTCTCACAATCCCCATCTCCATCTTAGACCCCCAAAACCAACCCCCTGCCTCCTCTCCCAGACCTCAGGTCCTTCTTTTTCTGCCTGGTCATAGCCCCTCACACATCCTGAAATAGCCCCTTATTGCATTATATAGCCAGAGCCATAGCTAGCCATCACCAGACTGACCTCATGCGGTGCCCAGGGCTGTTACGGCCCCCTTGCATCAGCAGTCCCCAGAATGAGCCTGATGACCAGTGGTAGAGAGAGAGAGAGAGAGAGAGAGAGAGAGAGAGAGAGAGAGAGAGAGAGAGAGAGAGAGAGAGAGAGAGACAGAATTGGTCATTTGGTATGCCAGCAGGGGGAAGTCGGTGACCTTATTCCCCGGAGATAACAGGTGCTCCTGGGGGTATACGGTACCAGTCACATGGCCGAGCTTTGTGTATAACAGGAAGAAGAGGGAGGATGGAGGTGGAGGCGGAGGGTGGCTGAGAAATGCTCACTGTAAATCCAAAACTATGGGGGCTTTTTAAAATATATTTTGGGAGCTTGTATGCCTACTTGATAGGACAGTGAAGATGGTGACAGGAAGTGAGTGACTGACAATGAAGGATGGGGGAGGATCATTAGGGGTGAATTCCAATATGCGGACTTCCAACCTCCCTTGCTTACTTGCCAGCTTGTGGCCTCCTGATGATGTCACTGCCGACAGACAATTAATTCAATATCTTTTAAAAGCACAATTCTAGGTCATTTTCTCATTTGCAATTGGGATGGTGAATGAAAAATAGTCCCTCAAAAGTAGTTGTGACTAGGCTGACAGCTGGGGAACTTTATTATTTTCTCCACGGAGGCCAGGAGGCAGGGCGAGTCCACAACAAGCACAAGTGGAGGACGGGAGTGTGCATATTGGAATGCACCCTAGATGACCTCAGGCCAAAGTGCAACCCATGTCCTCGGCATGAGGCCCACTATGGGGGCTTTTTTCGACTATTTACAACCACGGCCTCGATCTGCTGCAGCTGATCTCAATGTTATCGCAATGGCATTTTGGGGGGGGGAGACGTTCAGTATGTACGTATGTCATCATTCTAATTCTGATCGTCATGGTGATCCAGACACCAAGATTGCTCTTCTGAAGGGGGATGCAGGGGGTTGGTGGGAAAGCTGGATGAGACTGAGGGTTAGAGAAACTCAATAAGCACAGAGGCCACAGCGGGGCAGGAGGAAGAACAGATAACAGAGGGACACCGTAGTGCAGAGGGCTAAGCTAATTGCATTACAGTCAGACTCAGTTGCACACACACACACACACACACACACACACAATTCTGACACAACACAGAGAGAGAGAGAGAGAGAGAGAGAGAGAGAGAGAGAGAGAGAGAGAGAGAGAAAGAGAAAGAGAAAGAGAGAGAGAAGAAGAATTTGGGCAGAGCCTTGGTCAGCTGCCTTTTAAAATGGCCACCATTGTCCATGACATTCAGAATAAAAGCAAGGGAGAGAAAGAGAGGAAAGGGAAGTGAGGGAAATGAAAGGAGATGATGTCATCCATTGTTCCGAGCCATGTGTACTCTACCCAGTCCCATCGGAATCTCCTCTTCGTTTCGTTTGCAGTCTTAGGGAAAACGTTAAAAAATATATATGCATGAAGAGATATTATTGTACACACTGCACTTCCCCTCAATTTCTTCTTCATATCTCTTTCTTTCTCTGTCTCTCTCCCTCCCTCTATTTTTCAGTTTTTTTTCTCTCTGTCGTTTTTTACTGTGTATGTGTGTGTGTGTGTTTGTATGCTCTCTCTCTCTCTCTCTCTCTCTCTCTCTCTCTTTCTCTCTCTCTCTCTGTCTCTCTCCTGGGGGGTGTGAGTTCTCTATTGTTAAATAAGCATCTGTGTTTGGGGCTCAGTGTTGGAACAGTGCCAGCTCTGCCATAGGCCTCCCACGCTGACACTGTACTGCCTCCGACTGCCTGCCTGCCTGCCTGCGCTAAGAATACTTCAAAATCAAAGTCTCCCTTCAGCTGCCTCTCTCGCCCCATTTGAACCGGTTTCCCTCTGTGTACCACGATGATTGATTTTATTCTGTTATCTGCTGTTTGGCTATTCATATCTTTTCCATTCTGTGTCGATGTTTGTATGTACAACTAGGTCTACTGTATTTTATTTCAACTGACTGCTGTTGATTGCCATTTCAATATAAAATACGTCTTGTCATTTACTTTTTGCTTTCTTTTTACTTTCAAGGCTCTCTGTGACTTCTTTCCACCATGTATTTCATAACACCATGTATTTCATAATAAATTCTCACGCACAACAATTTCTGTGCCAATTGTCTGTTTATTTGAAAGAGTCCAATGTCAAACAATTCATATTGCTTCTTATGATAAGTTGAAACACACCTCACTGGATATTGAAAATGAGTTGGGTAATTATGCAAAATATATCCGAACAAGAGGCTTGCTTAAAAAGTTCTGGTAATACTCTAGCAAGAGGGATGTCAAACTCAGGCCCAGGGGGCAGGGGCCAAATCTGCCCCTCGTGGTCATTTTTGTTTGGCCTGCGGGATTATTTCAAATGTGTAGAAAAGTTAGCCCACATACACCATTTGTACTTGACTTGATAATTAGATTTGGTATGTCATAGGAATATAAGTGAGAAGAGGCCAACATAATACCTTTTTCTTATACAAGAGAATAGGCCATTATGATAATAAGGTAAAGGTACATTTAAGATACCATACATTTGGACATTTTGCCCTTAGTGTTAAGTGCAAGCATGCACCATTTTAACCAATTTAAAAATATATATATTGAGTTCGGCCCACAACTTCATCGCAGATTTTATTTTTGACCCCCTGTGAATTTGAGTTTGACATTCCTGCACTAGCCCAATATGGCTGTAATATACTGTAGAATATACTGTATTTGTATGCTGAGAGTCTGGGGTTAGTAATTATATATATTATGCAGCAATAAAAAAGCCTCAGTCATGTAAGCAATAATTCTCTGAGCCACATTTCAGTAGCAATAGGTACCTTTCCATGCCATGATGACAATGGTTATCTGGACAATATCACTTGTATAAATCATCTTTGTTTCAATAAAACAAGGGATGTTATATTCTGAAATACCACATTCATAAACTTTAAATTGTCAAACTTTTCCTTGCCTGAAAAGTAAAAACAGTGCTGTGGGTGAAATGTGTCTGTGGGAAACACTGCTAAAGACTGGATTTAATAGGCCGGTTTGTTCGGTCTTAGAACCAGGCAACCAGACAATAAAACCAGAGTGGGTATCCAAAGACTGCCTGGAAATTTCGTTTTGGTGATAATTACAACACCATGCTTATGGTGTACAGTGCAAGAGGTACTACATTGCATTACACAGCTTAATGGCTTTGGTCTCCCAGGTGATGTTGAAGTTTTTAATTACTCAAATTAATTAATTTAAAAAAATGTAAAAAAGTGCTTTGGATTTATTTTCACTGGTGGTGGTACGTTTTGTAATTATCTGAATGAGCATAATAATTGTCAATAAAAGCTACTCCTCTCCAGATGACCAGGTGTCTCCTTCATCAGCGGAGTCATCCGACTGTGTTGCATTGGCTTGCTTTTGTCCTTTTCCCTGCAGGGCATCCACCTTGGACTTTCCCTCCTGATGCACCATCCCGAATAATGGCAATTTAGGCACGCTGCTGTATTTCTCTGCCCTCTCGTCGGCCGCCTCTGGAGATGCCCAGGCCTCCTCCTCCTCCTCCCTCCCAAGCCTCAGGCTCTCCCTGGTTTGAAAGGTGACACTCTGCTGGTGTTGCTCCCGGTTAATCTCGTCTGGATCGAATGTGGCGGCCATCTGTCGAGAGGAGCCCCAGAAGTCTGCCTCCATGTTGCTGCTAAAGAAGCTGTGGAGATCATCGTTGTCTTTCCTGTTACGTTTTGGGGGCTCGTCCATGTTCTCGTCTTGGATGATGTCCACCAAGCTCTGAGATGGCCGATTGCCATTGGCCTCTGTGGATGATGGGTGCTCAATGTCTTCCAGAGGACTAAAGGTATCAGCCGCATCTTTCATATCAGCTTCCACCTCAGTGTCAACCTCAGACACACTCTCCTGCCACTGGCCCTGTTCCATGGCATACTCTGATGATTCCTGAGAGGCTGTGGGTAACACATCGCTAGACACTTCAGTGGAGTCTCCTGGAAAATGTTCAAAGGCTCCCTGGAGTCTTGAATGTGCCTGGGACAGCTTGGCGAAGGCATTAGGTGATAAGCATGGGCTGGCATTGGGTGATTCTTCTTCAGTCGAGTGGGATTCATCTTCATTTTCCTCTTCCTCGTCGTCAGAGTTGGCAGTGTGGGGCTGGCTTTCGGGCCTGCTTGGGGGCTCGCTGCTCAGGGAGAGATTGTCTCCAAGATCTGTGTGAGTCAGCATGGACAGTTCTTGGATTTCTTCTTCATCGTTGTTGTATACGAAGAATTCCTCTTCATCGTTTTTGTTGTATACTTTGCCACTGACTGTTAATCTTTCTGTGGAAATATCCTCTGAGGATTCTGGTAAAAGCTCTACTGCATCCTGTGCTGTGGCTAGGGTGGTTGGAATTTGCTCAAGTGGCTCTGCTGCTGCTGAGGTGGAAAATAGAGAGGGCTCATTGTCAGCTTTAGGCTGGTTTTCAGTAGTTGTTTCCTCATTTAAAAGTTGTTCAGTGAGATGGGGCTCGTTTAAAGGCTGCTCAGTTGGCTGCAGTGGATCTGAAGAGGTGGGAATCAGCGCTATCTGGTCTTCAGGTTTTGGCTGTTGTTCAGTAATTGTCTCTCTCTGACTGCCAGGCTCAGTGGTAATGATGTCTTCATTTAAAAGTTCTTCAGTGAGGTTGGGCTGTTTAGTTTTCTTAAGTGGGTTTGATGAGATGGAAAATAGAGTAGTCTGGTCTTCAGGTTTTGGCCAGTCTTCATATGGCTCTCGCTGACTGACACACTCAGTGGTAACGTCTGCACTTAAAAGCTCTTCAGTGTCAGCGGGCTCATTTAAATGCCGTTTGGTTTGATAGGGCACGTCCATCACGCTATCCATAGTCTGCTCTGGGAAGTCTTCCTGTAAAATGCTTGTTTCGCTCTCAGCCTTTTCCTCAGGCATAACGTTTGTGTCCTCTTGTGCCTTCTTGTCATCCATTGTCTCCTCAACGTCTTTCTGTGTTTCATCTACCTCTTTGACATCAATCTGTAGAAGATCCTCTGCCATCTCACTCCTCTCCTCATCTAAGGCACTGATGGTTTCAACAGCAATGGTCTCACTCTCTGCATCACCGTGTTCTTCTTGAAGAGGCATGTAAGGGTTTTCTGAGTGAACATCTCTCACCACAGTCTGAGGGGTGTCACTACCATGCTCTGTCTCATTCATGGCCTCCACCTCAGGCTCCTCAGACAGGTCCTCCATGGTGTCAAACCGCTTGGCCTTGGTGACGGCGCGGTGCTGCCCCGGGCCAGCCTCCCGGTCGTCTTCGCTGTCACTGGAGTCGCTCACGAACGTGTGCGAGGCCTGAGTGTTCACATCCGTGTCGTCACTCTTGTACCGGATCAGTGGTCGAGTGTCGGCGAGCGTGTTGTCCAGAGCGTAGCTGTCCAACTCGCCTGGGTCCGTTCTCCATGACATGGACACGTTTGGCGAGTCGTCAAGGTCCTCGCCATTTTTTTCCTCTTGCTCTTCCTGGCTACCATCTTCATCACCTTCCTTGCCCTCCATTTCTTTGTTCCAGGTGAAGCTATCCTCAGATACAGGCTGTTCCTGGCTGTTAACAACTTGCTCTCGTTCATGAATCATGGGCAGTGTATCTGCTTCAAGATTAATGTTGAAATTGGCATGTGGAATTGAAAACAAGTCATCTTCCAGATCTCTTCCTGTTGAGAGATATTGCTCTGCACTTTCATGCTTTTCCTCTATGATTTCTTCAGTTCCTTCACTTTCAGCGCATAGTTTATCTTGTCTCTCTGTAAATCTTGGTTCATCCTTCTCAACCTCTCTATTCTTTACCACCTCTTCTGGCTTTACAAAGGCCTTATCTTCATATACATTCTCAGTGTCCTGTTCTTTACATTCTAAAGCATTCATTTGGTCACATTCATCATCAACTACATTCTCTCCTGACAGTGTCTGACTCACGTCTGTGTCTCTCTCGGAGTCAAAGAAGTCATTCTTATCCTCTGGTTCTGCCAAATCATTGTCTATTGTGTCAGCATGATCCAAGGGTTTAATGGGTTGGTAAGTCATGCATGTCATCACATCAAGATCACGGTGTTCTGTGTTGACCTCATCTGTTTCAGAAATTTCTGTTTGTTTATCTGTTTTCTCTGTATTCTCCCTGTCTGTGAACGGGTCTTTTTCTGCCCATGTTGCCTGAAATTTCTGTTGTAACTGCATCCACTCTGTGAGGTCATCTGCCGTGTCACTTTCAGGGTTACCTATATCTCCCATGCTTGGTTCTTTTCCTTCTGAGGTGTCTAGCACATCCACTTGCTGTGCATCAAAGTCCTGTGGATCACTAGTGTCACAGGTGGGCAATGTCGAGTGAACCATTGCATCACACATCATACTGACTTCTTTCACAAACATATCAGATGCTTCTGCTGAATGACCTACTTCAGGCTTGTCCTCATCAACCTCCCTCTCGAAGGACTCTTCCATGGGAATGGCGTTAGCTGTTGCGGAGGTGCTGCTGATAGCTGATGCATACGTCACCTCCTCGTAAAGCTCCTCGGGTCTGAAGTGCTCCACGGAATCTCTCCCATTCAGTGAGTCGCCTATGTTTGGCTGGGGCCAGTCCTCCGACTTACGCTCCTTCTCCTCCTCCTCCTCCTCCTCCTCCTCATTCTTCTTCTCCACCATCACATGCTGCTGGTGCTCAGGAGTGTTGCTGATGGAGGTGAAGCTGAGGACAGGGGCGGCAGGCCTGGAAGACGTCAGCTGTGATTTGACTTGGAGGCTCGATCTGATAGCTGTGGTGGTGGAGGGTCTGCTCACGGGAGTGGAGAATTGGGTTTCCTGAAGGTTATGCTTCAGCTCTCGAAGGGTCGGGAACCCATCTGTAAATCAAAGATAAAAAGTCATTCAAGCAGGCAAAAACATGACAACCAGATGAAAAACGGACTAGTTTCGTAAAATTGCATTAGGAGTAGCGTGCCATATCAGGGCTTCAGCCTTGTGACTGCAAATGCCAGCCTGATACCCAACCACTAAGAGAAATGCTACAGAGGAAATCAGATGAAGACATGCATGTCTGAGATGCCCTTCAGGAAAGCAGCTAATGTCTTCCTGTCCCATGCAGTACACACCACAGCAGCAGCCTGATCACTGCTCCTTGGTTAATGTGAGTTCACTCACATGCCACTGAGTCACACGCTCCCAGGGGGAAAATGTCTGCATTTCCCTCAGAGATCAAAATACTGTAGATACAATATTATATATGCTTATAAATACTGTATACTATTCAACTGAAAAATGTGCCTAGAAGCTTCTCTCTTCCGTCTCCTGTCCTGACTTACTAGTGCTCGTTCCTGCCTATTTCCTGCCCACAGTAACCCCCCCCTTAAATCTATACAAGCAAAAAAATCCCTACAGCCAATCCAATGGCTTCTGTGAAATTACCCAGACAAAACCCACCGACCCAATAATCCCAAAGGCCTTATCAGGGTACCCAGTGCTCAGGCTCCAGTACTACAGTGCTGAAATGGAAACCCCGTATTGATCCCCACTTCCTCTCCAGTACAGTATTCGCTTACTGGCAGACGGATTGGTCTACTGACCTATGGAGACCGAGTTAGCCAGCTTGAGTTTCGAGGTTTAATGTGCAGTTAGCATATATGCAGCAGCCTCCTCCACCCATTAGGCCTACTCTAATGAGGTTATGGGACCAGGTCTCCACAGAGCCAGCACATGGTGTAAATTATTCAGTGTGGTTGAGATGAACAGAGACAGTCTGATGCAGAGATGTTTTTTTTCTTTCTTTATCTATTTTTCCCCCCTTTGCAGAGATTTTTCAAAGCTGACATTCAATTAAAGATGCCCTTTTAAAACATATGGTGTGGTGAGTTTAGTAAATTACACGCGTTCCCAAAATAAGAAGATAAGAAACCAAAAATACCTGTGGAGGAGACTGTCTGGGTGCTGTGCCTATTTCTGGGGAATTCGTTGACTTGAAGGCCCTCGCCATCCAGTAACGTTCTGAAACAACACCAAGAGCACGCACGCACACACACACACACACACACACACACACACACACACACACACACACACACACACACACACACACACACACACACACACACACACACACACACACACACACACACACACACACGTAAACAAACACAGATATACGTATATTAGTTTTTGTAGTCTGATGCCTAAATTAGGAGCCTCAATTGAGTTAGTTTATTTTCCACTTTGCTTAACTATTTCAGAACAACATGATATCAATCATAACATCATAGAAGTAAAGGACATTGCCCGGGTAGAGAGACTGGGTATTCAGATGCAAGCCAGCGTTCAGCTGCACATTTTGGGAGTGGGTGAGGGGAGGGCGAGCTCCCCCTCTTTTTGTTGCACTTGGACAACAGGGGCAGGCTGCGCACTCTTGTTATGGAAATGGGCAGACACTTGTGTCATTGTCGGACCATCTGCAGTACGCATGACCCAACGCAACCGCATTTCTCCTTTTATACATGCCACCGTCTGCCTTGCCTGGCCCTTTCACTGAAGCGAAATGAGATGCTCAGCCACAAATATCCCTGTCTCTACTCTGTCTGCTCTGCTCTCCGCTATACACACATACCCACACATGATCCCAGCAGGGGTAAACAACACAGATAACTCATGCACAGATGTTGCATCTCTATTCCACACATTCCAACACAGACACACAGACACAGAGAGGCAGAGGCAGACACAGACACAGAGACAGAGAAATAGACCGAATGGAGGATGTAAAAAGAGACAGGGGGTGGTGAGCAGGAAGAACTAAAAAAACAAAGATACATATGAAGAAGGTATTAGATTACATATCTATCCTTATAGACATTAGATATAAAGCAATTATTTCACTTCAGATACAGACACTTACACACCAACATGAAATGAAACCCTGAGAACAATATGATTAGTCGCAGCTCGTTAGGATCGCTTGATTCCTCTCTTTCATTCCACAATATTGCGTACATTTCTATCAGCACAGCAGTGGATGCAGAGACTCTCCAGGCTAGTGGAGGCGACCGGTTCGACCTCCATTTACCCTCCCCCTGTCACTCTAGACTCCCTGGGCTCTCTCTCTCTCTCTCTCTCTCTCTCTCTCTCTCTCTCTCTCTCTCTCTCTCTCTCTCTCTCTCTCTCTCTCTCTCTCTCTCTCTCTCTCTCTCTCTCTCTCTCTCTCTCTCTCTCTCTCTCTCTCTCTCTCGATGCAGGCAGCAGATGCACAAGTAGGGTCAATGCCGGAGGGGAGGCAAAGGCAGGCAGGCAGGCGCTGATCTAGAGTTACCCCTCAGCCCCCTGAACACAGAGAGCCCCATCTTTTGAAGGGTGTTGACCCACTATCGCTATGGCTATCCAGACTACTATTCCTTGCTTCGATCTGTCAGACCCATTCATCTTCCTGACAGGACTCTCAATGGACCAATGAAAGCAAGAACGCATGACATAGTTCAATAGCTCATCAATACTAGAATAACTAAATAACAGCGAGTCTGAGTGATTTAAAATAATGAGTTACTTTTTGTTGTCTTATATTGATGTAATGGATTGGGGTTTTTTTTATAAATGTTTATATAGGTATATAGGTTTATATAAGTTGTGTCTGTGTTTTACTTGAAGCCCTTTATCAGTGGTGGTGGTTCACAGTGTGAAGTTATGTCTATGTCTGTGTTTTCTTTCCGTGCTTTGCTCTGTACTGGTCTCCTTCTCACCTCTACACTGCTGGGGGAACAGGCTGTCACTGAAGCAGAAAATGAAAAGGAGGGAGAGAGAGAGAGAGAGAGAGAGAGAGAGAGAGAGAGAGAGAGAGAGAGGAAGCAAAAGAGAAAGAAAGAAAGAAAGAAAGAAAGAAAGAAAGAAAGAAAGAAAGAAAGAAAGAAAGAAAGAAAGAAAGAAAGAAAGAAAGAAAGAAAGCGAAAGAGACACAGCGAGAGAAAGAGAAAATCACCTGTAAGTGGCAACCTCCAGCCCCAGAGACATCTTGAGCTTCAGCAGGGTCCGGCTCTCAATGATGAGGTCATCAATCTGCTGCCCGATCTTGGTCTTCTCTTCCTCCAAAGCCTCCACGTGGGCCTGCGAGACGCACAGAAGGCCAAAAGGCAAGCAAGAGTTTAACACCTCTCTGTCGTTGAACTAAATGAAAGCAGGACTGACACAAAATTGGAAGTGATTCAGCCCGGCTATTCAGTATTTCTAAGGGAGACCCCAGGGTGCTCATGTTTTGACAGACCTCACACAGACACGTAAGACTGCACGCCAGCCTTAAAAGCCAAGTTCTGGTGTGAAAGGCTTTTCATTTGACATTTTGGGACTGCACGTAACAGCTTGCTGGGGTCACAGTGACAACACGGGTCATACTGAGAGCATCCTGAAAACAAAATCACTTTTCACTAGTCTCAACATCTCAGTTTTCGAGTTTTACTCTGCCAAATGGTAAATGTGTGTAATATCATGTTTTTGCCGCTTGACCATGTCAATTGTATGACTTAATTTTAGTTTGGCTTGACACTGTACGTACAGCACTTTGGCTAGTTCCCACAGCTTTTAAATGTCCTTTATAAATGAATCGTACAAACATACTTACTATCAAAAAAATGTGAAAATATTAGCTAAACTGAGTGAAAATAGAATGTAACGATTGGACTGTGTTTTTGGCTGAGAGAGTGGGTCAGTTCTGAGACTAGGCCTACCATTGCCCTCTCCCCCAACACAACCAATGCTGACCTGAAGTGAACTCAGAGAGAGAGGGAGAGAGACGAGGACAACCTCCCCCTCACCGACTGGACAGCTGTTGGTTCACACTTCATCTGTAGTTCAGATTTAAATGTGTATTCTTAGTTTGATCTACTTAGTGCAGTCTTAGTTTGAATTCTTTGAATTAATCATTTGAATGGTTTACCACACTGGTAATAAATATGTATTCAAGTTTAAATGTTGGTGCCTCTAGTCCTGTACATAAAGACCAGTCCACTTGTGATAATGGAAATGCACAAAACAAATATGATTCTTAGATAGGGCTATTAATAAAACTGCACAACAGAGATGTATGGCAAATGGGCATAACAGAACTGCTAACTGCATGTTCTTTTGTTATGCGACACGAGCCTGAAAATTATTTTGGCTTCTGTTTTGGCATAAGAAGTTATAATACTGTTACTGGCCCTCATTCATGCTTTTCTCTCGATGTACGCTGGCAGGAAATCCTGTTATTATGGAAGTCATGCGGCCCTGTTTCTTAATATAATGCTTATACTGGGTTCTTTTGTTACTCGAGAGATTTTTTGTTTTAGGTGAAAAATATTGTTTCTAAATATCCAATGTCATTTTGATTTCTTTCTGGAATGGTTTTACTGTATGTCTAACTGCCCTGTAACCATATTCAAACCACAGGCACATGTGGTTTCTCATGATTAGAGAAAAAGTGTTTCTGGCAGTGTCTGTGAAACCCCTTATTGTAATCCATCATGTAATCTGATAAGATTTTAACATTACAGTAGTGTGTTTAATTTTCTAATTCTAATTTGATGTCTAAATTGCATTTATTTGTCATGAAATTGCTATGACATACATTTCTTACACTGTAAAAACTGGAAATGCAACTTTTAGTATTTGACACTCAGAAAAGTGATCTTTAGCTGTGATTTGACAAGTCCAATTTTCGTCCATTCTCAAAGACTTACAGGGTTATGGTAGAGATTTGAGATTTATGTAAGATTTAATTGATTTGATCCCCCTCACCTGCATCTGGTTGACCTCCTGACTGTGTCTGTCCCGCTGCTGGCCCGCCTGTCTCTCCAGCATCTCCTTCTTGGTGCGGACCGCCTCCAGGTCCTTCGCCAGGCCCTGTAGCCTCAGCTGATTCTCCGTCCTCTCCTGTGTGATCTGGACAAGACGGGCCTTTGCCTGACCCACTGAGTCCTCCATCCTGTCCACCTGCCTCTGGTACGTCTCGGCTGCCTCCCTCCACGCCTGGGCAGCCTTCTGCGAGTACTCGAGCCCCAGGCTTTGAACTCTGCTGCTCTGGGCCTGCATGATGTCTGTGCGCAGCGCTGCTGCTAGTGGTGGTGCCTGCACGGGCCTCACGTGGGCCATGGACTCCTTCAGGCATGTCATGTCCTCCTGGTGCACCTGCTCACGGAGGACCAGCTCCCCCTCCAGCTGGCTCACCTTGTCCTTCAGCCAGGCCTGCGCGCGCCGCTCGTCCTCCATCTCCTTCCTGCTCTCCAACAGCCTGCCCTGGGCCTGGGCGCGGGCCGATGCCACCCTCTGCCTCTGCTGGGCCACCGACTGGAGCTCGGCGCTCAGGTTCTCCATCTCCAGCTCCACCTTGTCCTTCTCCCTCCAGGCCCTGTCCAGCTCGGTGCGGGCCTCCTGCACGGCGGCCTCCAGGGCCCTGCGCTGCTGGGCGCGGGGCTGCTGGTTCTTGCGGAGCACGTGGATCTCGTCGCGGAGCAGCTGGTTCTCCTCCTCCAGGAACTTGACGCGGCCCAGGTAGGTCTCCAGCCGGCGGTTCAGGTCCAGCATGTCCTGCTTCTCCTGGCCCATGAAGGTGAAGCCCTGGGGCAGGCGGACGGTGGGGCTCTCCATGTTGTGTGCGGATCAAAAAACAGATGCTGTCCAACAGAAGAGATGCAGAGAAAGAGAAAGAGAAAGAGATGATCCCCCGTCAGCGTTTTTCTCTTGCCTCCTCTGGTCTTCTTCCACACTGTCTGTGGATCTATGTGCCTGTCTTTTGTTTCAGCTGGAGGGCAGAGACGGAGACAGAGAGAGAGAGGGTCAGATCATGTCTCGAGGTTGAGTGCCCTAGTGAGAGTGACCCATGGTGAGAGGCTCCTTTCTTTTTAGAATCAATCGAGTGAAGGAGGGGATGGGTGGGCTGACCAGGAGCAGAGGCAGAGGCAGGGGGAGGGGAAGGGAGGGGTCCCTTAGATGGAGATGGACAGTGTGAGCATGGGTGGGGCGGGGCGGGATGGAGGAAGAAGGCAGTGTAGTGATGTCATTGTGGAATTAACCCTCCCAGTTCTGCTGGTATGGGATATCCTGCCCTCACTGCTGTTTCATACCGCGTGGTTTAGTTCAAGACAGCGATGCAACTGGTTTCATAACTTTATTATTTTGGTTCTTTTGTCACTGCATTGTTTTGAGAGATATTTTTACACTCTCTTTGTTTGATGTTTAATCATCCTGGGGAGACAAAACAGTGATAACAATGTGAAGACAATGAACACCTCACCATTTTACTGACGATGTAGAACTTTTTTTAGAATTGCTTTTGATCTCGGTGATCTATTCAAATAAATATGTTAGTAAGTGAATCAAGGTACCACCACACACTGGTACGTGATTACATGGCAAAACTTGTTTGCCTCATTGTAACCATTATGATGAAATAAAACAACATGGCAATTCCCCATCTCCAACACAAGTATTAAGACACCTGCCCATCTGCCTCAGAGCCGTTTATGTATGGCTCTGATCGGTCTATGTTTACTGCTCCCTCTTGTGGTGATAAGGGAGAATTAAACTTAACATGGTAGGCCTATCACTTGGTCCCGTGATAGAAATTAACTTACCATACCTGGTAGGCTACCACTTTACCACATTATAGATTTTTTTTTGCTAAAACATCAACCTCTCCGGTCAACTCAAATTGTCATCAATATCTTAATGTATCTGAGTTTTATTCTATGAAAAAATGAATGTTACATAAAATGAAAACAAAATAGGCCTATATATTTGTAAACAGATCAATAAACCAAAGCACATTTTCCATAAAGAAAATGTGATTTTGAGACCTATTTGAGATGAAGAGAAAAGGCCTGTTTCAATCCATCGAAGCCAAACACATGATTTACAAAAGTTGTAATGTACCCTAAAGGACCTATAAAAGTATTATTCAATACATGATCATGATGAGGGTGTAGTGTAGTGTGTAGAGGAAGTGGTTTGACAGTGCAGGTAATGAACTGCTGGTTTTAATCAACACTGCCAGCACAGCAGTGCCATTTAGAAGGCCTCGCTAGCTGCCACACTCTGCTACTCAGCAGCCGTTGTCATGGTTGTGTCATGCTCTCCAAAGCCAATCTCATTGTGTGCACCGTGTGGTGTGCTGTGGTGTGCTGTGTGATCCCAATGACAAGTGAGCTCTGTGGGAGCCCTGCAATGGAAGAGAAGCCTCCGAAGGGAGTAAGCTCCGCTACTTTTTACACACTTAGTACATGATGCAAGCGTCGACGTCGGAAAATGTGGAGAAGAGGGTGCTTGAGTTTACCGGTTTGACTGAATATTTCCCTGTTGGCAATGACGCTTTGGGCAGTGAGACGGAAAACATGGATGATGACTTGGGCTACTCAAGTGTGCTACTTGTCAAATCAGAAGAGAAGAGAAAGGCAAGAGGTGAGTGCTTTCAATTCAGCTTTCATTTGTGTTTTAACACTGGAGTTTTTTTCACAATTGCTTTTAAACAACATGGATCTTGCTGTATTGATACTAGACTGTTAGATATCATGTTTTAATTATTGGTCTAATGAATCTATAATGAACTACAGAGTATCGAAGCACAAGCTTGACACAAAAACTGCATGCATACAGTAGGCCTTGAAGGGGCAGTGCTGCATAGGCCCACAATGTGCACAAAACATCTTGAAAATATCAGACCACCTGTCTTCCACAATGTAACAGCAGACTTGCAAATAAGTTAAAGAAGTTACAGATAAGGCGTGCAGGATGCAATACTAAAGTATGCAATATTAGCAGCAATGACTCTGGGTTACTGCTCTACAGGGAGTCATGAGTAGTGCACGGTTCAAAGTGTCGTTACAGTGGAGCAGTGCGGCCTTAACCCAATAATGCACATCAGTGGCACGCTGTAAAAGTCTTTCAAAGTTAAATACCACAGAACTACACTACTATGACATAGCACAAGGCCTTTAGTAATACACTATGACTTGGTCATTGCCATTCGGTTAAAGCAGATTTATAAGTTCAGCATTAAGTACAGTGGTACAGCTGAGTACAGTATATCGACACATTAATGAAGAGATATTACATTTTGAACATAAAGACGACCACTACATTGTAACAGTAATGATACAATAGACTGACTCTGTGGCCACACATAGGCACACTAGCAACTTGCACAAGTAGCTAAACATCCATCTTAAAGCGCAGGTGCATGTCCACTTCAGGCCAGGGGCTTGTGTGTTGAAAGATCCGGGAGTGTGTGTGAGTGTGAGTGTGAGTGTGAGTGTGAGTGTGCGTGTGTGTGTGTGTGTGTGTGTGTGTGTGTGTGTGTGTGTGTGTGTGTGTGTGTGTGTGTGTGTGTGTGTGTGTGTGTGTGTGTGTGTGTGTGTGTGTGTGTGAGAGAGAGAGAGTGTGAGTGTGAGTGTGAGTGTGTGTGTGTGTGTGTGTGTGTGTGTGTGTGTGTGTGTGTGAGAGAGAGAGAGAGAGAGAGAGAGAGAGAGAGACAGAGACAGAGACAGAGACAGAGACAGAGACAAACAGAGAGACAGACAGAGAGTCAGACAAAGACAAAGAAACAGAATAACAGTCAGTGGCGTCAATGTGGGGGGAGAGGGGGGTAGAGAGATCAGGACAGGGAGACAGGTCAGCGTCCTGACAGCTTGGGGGACAAAGCCATCTCTCTCAAGGCAGCTGCCCCTGGCTCCCAGGCTCTTTAGCCTCCTTCCTTACGGAAGCTCTTGCTCCCACAAATTGCTCCCACCATCCTGTCTGCTAGCTGTTTCTGGCAGGACACAGTGCATACCTCATACAATACCATGATGCAATTAGCCAGGATGCTCTCCATGGTGCCTCAGTGGAAGGTGCACACGAGGGGGCCTTGGCCTCTACTTCTCCAGTGCTTTGCAGTGAGTATTGGCCTGTTGGGCCTTGCTGGCCACATGATACAGGGTTCTATGACCTGGAGAGGTTGTTAGTTGATGTGTATACCTGGCCCTGCCGTGTCCAACCGGGCACTCGTCTACCATGCGGCTGACCCGGGTTCGATTGCCGACCCCTCCCCATCTTTCTCCCCTGTCCACCTCTCACACTGTCCTGTCAAATAAAGTCGAAAAAGACAAAAAAAAGAGATGTGTAGACCTAGGTTGGTGTTGCTTAGGCCTACTATGTCCACAGCAGCACTATTCAGAAGTCTATGGTAATCTCCTTCATTTTCTACTGACAATAAAATTGATATCGTATTGTATCACATCGTTTCGTAACATTCTCGACAATGTGAAAATGAGAGGTTCCCCAAAGAAGCATCAGTGTGACAATCCCTAAAGGTTCGCTGAGGGGCCTAAATGGTCTCTAAAGAACCAACATTTGGCACATTGGTTCGGGAAGAACGCTGAGGTGTTCTTGTAAGTTTCTCAAAGAACCCATGAACCCAAAGGGATCTTTGAAGAACCCTTCGATTGCCCTTAAAGCTCTCTAAGGAACCGTGGGGTTCTTCCCAGAAATTTAAAAGGTTTTTCAGAGACCTTTTAGGGTTCCTAGCAGAACGTTTTGGTTTCCCCAATGATGTAACTGAAGGCCCCTTGAGGAATCATCACGTTTTTAGATGCATCCTAGCATCTCTATAAGAGGCTATGTCCGTTCGTCGGTCGGTCTGTCTGTCCGTCTGTTGGTCCGTCTGAAACGCATTCTTTCAATTGTAATTCCCTCCTGTGTCCACAAGGCGGCAGTGCATAGACGGACACATCTTTTTCTGCCTGTCTGACGTTTTACAATGTGAGTTCAGGGAGAGGTTGTTGCTGTCACTGCATCCCTCAAGCAGGTGGTTCCCCTCACACCTCACAAGTACGGCTCATCACCATCAATCGTGTTGTAATCCTTCACAGTTCACATTTATGTCACAGTTGCATCATCTGCAAGCTTGATGGAGAGCTGAGCAATGTGCAGTGTTGCCAGATTGGGCGGTTGCCCGCCCAACTGAGCTACTTGGGATGGCCGTCTGCGAGTAAAAATGGGAAAAATTGGCCATTTGGCGTTTTTTTTCCTGCCGTTTTATGCCCATAGACATCAATGTAATTTGTTGAAATTAGGCGGAATTTAGCGCATTTTGGCGTTTTTTGAGAACCTTTTGGGCGGGATTTGATCAGACACATCTGGCAACACTGGCAATGTGTGACAGTGTGTAGTCATGGGTCACCAGTGCCTTACATGACATACTAATGTAACTATTAAACAATTAAATAAATGAGTATTTATTTTGTTTAATCAATTAAGTAATTTAGTAACAATTTAACTGTTTCTCCCTCCTTAGAGGAACAAACTCTGGAAATACAGAGTATCTCCGAGGTCACGGAAGTCAAGAAAACCTTCATGCAAGCAGAGCCCATTGCCAGCAAAAAGAGAGTTCGGAAGACAAAGAGAGGTTGGTGACAGACCATGCAATTTCCAGTGTTGTAAAGCCAATATGCATCTACAGTAGTAACCCTATTGTGTAAAGAGGGAAGGAGAACAACAGTGAAAATGTCATAAAACAGCTGATGACACAAAAGATCCATCTCATTGTGAAGTACATTCATATTGCTGTACGTACATTCTTCTACCCCAACTTATACTTATTCTTCTACCCCAACCCCCCCAACTCCACCTCCACCCTCAAACACACACACACACACACGTGCACACACACACACACACACACACACACACACACACGCGTGCACACACACACACACACACACACACACACACACACACACACACACACACACACACACACACACACATGCACACACACACAAAATCACACAATCACACACACACGCACAATACAATACAATACAATACAATACAACCTACACATGCACACACACACACCTCCCGCTGTAGGTGATGCCCCTCCATCTGAGCGTTCCCAGTGTCACTGCTGCGTGGTGTTCTTTTGGCTCCTGACACTGGGGATCATGACCATACTAGGGGCGGCCGTGGCCTTCTGTAAGTAAGCTTATGCATTATACAAAATATTTGTAGTTATTATATTAATTATATTTGAGTAGGCCTATATAATTTGAGTTATTATATTAATATAATTATTATATTACATTAATGCAATTGTAATATAATATAATATAATATAATATAATATAATATAATATAATATAATATAATATAATATAATTTATATTATATTATATTATATTATATTATATTATATTATATTATATCCATGTTGTTTTCAACTTCAGCTCCAAGAGGGCCAAATGAAAAAATCACTGGATTTTCAGGGGACAACATAAACATCCATTCAACAACTTGAACAACTTCTAAGTCAGCGTCTGCAGGAAATTTTAAATGGCTTTAAACCATCTGACCTGTGGGCTGCTTGTTGAATAGGCCTGGTTTATTGAAAGAAAGAACAAAACATGTCGGTGTTCAACAGTTTTCCCTCATGCTTTCTCTTCCCAGATGTGCTCTCTGTGTCTTAGTTAGAATAGAACTTGTCCAGCGAAAAATCGCTGCGAAAAATCGTGCTTGGTGTGCAAAGACCTTTAGTATTATTGCCCTGGAGACACATATACAGGTTTTTCAGGATTTTGAGATTTTGGCTGTTTTATTACAGTAAAGAGTGATGTGATGTGAGTCACCCAGTCAGACCATCAGAAATCTCATGTGACAGAAGTTTAAATTTGTCACCAATGCCAGTGCAAAGGTGTTTTGTGCAACTGGGCCAGGACAACAAATGTGTTGGACATTTTCACTCAATATGAAAATGAAGAATCTTAATTATGCAGTAGAAGTATGATTGTTTTTATCCTGTTTTTCAGTGCTGATTCATTTGATTCAACTGCAGCAGGAGAAGGAAGCTCTGAAGGTAGAGCGTGATTATCTCAATGGGACCCTTGGAGTCATTTTCCAGTTCAGCAATTTTCAAGTTGACCATTTCTGTCCGATCTTAGACAATTGTACACAAGGTGAGAGAAATGGAGCTTACTTTGATAACAGTAGACACATACAGTAGGCTACCTAGTATTGTACGTGACCAATCGACTAATTTGGTCCAAATATCATTTGTCTTTTCAAAATACAGAGAGGAAGTGTTATAAACCTTGCAAAGAGAGGTGGGTATACTACCAATCAAGCTGTTACCAATTCATCTCCTCTGACTGGCCGAACTGGGAGAGCAGTCAAAACCACTGCAATTCGATTGGTGCCCACTTGGTTGTAATTGACACTTTAGAGGAACAGGTAAGAGAACATGCTGCCTTTGTACGGGCGCAAGTAATTCTTCAAAACTCAAAATACTTCAAAACTAATGTCCTCATTATCAACTTGGGTGAAGACAGTTGTATTGGACGTTCATTTAACAATCAAACCACAAATGTGATATACAGTATCTGGAAAAAATATTAGGCCTTCTGACACGTGGAAATGTGTCTATGTGCCAAATTTGATCTGACAACAGCTACTTTTCAGATCGATCATATTTGGCCAAAAACTGATGTTAAGTCAACAATGATGAAAGAGGATAGAGGAAAGGACGCAAGTTTGGAGAAATGACTTGCCCCCATAAGTTGAGCAAAGAATCTGTTCTAATGTTTTTAACGCTCTGACACATATTCATATCTGTATTAGGCCTTCATCAATAATCACACCAAGGATATGGACAATGAAGGAAATGGATACTGGATTGGTTTATCGAGACACGATGACAAATGGCAGTGGGTGAATGGCAGTGATCTCATTGGAGGGTAACTCAGGCTAATCATGCACAGGCCTTGAGGCCTACATACATAGAGGTAGAAAATAACACTAGAGAGGACCCCGCCCCCCTTTTTACGGCAATCTGTAGCGGCCATTATCTGTAGGTAGATCAGAGAAATGGAAATTAACGGAGAACGAGGCTCACCTCTGTCAAAAATGGCTTAATCTTGTGAAAATGTCCATCAACACACTATACAAGGACAATAGTTGAAGTGTGTTGCTAACTATGTTCATAAAATATATTATTTGATTTTTAAATGTATTTTATCGACTCATATTATTTAAGTAGATATTTAGCCTGACATTTCAAATCTGGTCTTTGATTAAAGTGTTACTTCATATTTACACAGTTTTAGTTAATTTCTTGACAGGGGCGGGCGTGTTCTCCATTGACTTGCATTGCCTGAAAGTACCTACACTACCTACGGAAGTTGGGAAGCTCCAGCTGCCATTTCCCAGTGCTGTCGCAAATTGCTGTGTCCTCTCTAGTGTTATTTTCTACCTCTATGCCTACATACCTGGAAGAGTGACATTAGCTGCGCTCACATGGTCAATTGCTACGTTTACATGAGACATTTAATTTGGAATCAACTTACTTTAATTCTGAATAAAGGTTAATTCCGCTTTGAAAACATCATGTAAACACTTCACATTTCGGAATTAAATGAAAGATCAGAGTAAATTCGACCGAACTATTTAACTCGGAATTAAAAACGGCATGTAACCGTAGCCAATATCTGTTTTTTGGGACTTAATACAGTTAAAATCGTTGGCTGGGGTTTATAAAGGTGGTAAAGTGTCTTATTTTTCATGTTAAGCGTTGTCTTGCTTTAAGACAAGTTAAAAGAGGGAGTATGTAGCTAAGCTAGTGAAAGTCAATGGATCACTGTAGCATATAGCATGGATGCTATATGCTACAGTGATCCATTGACTTTCACTAGCTTAGCCACATAAATATAATGTGACCTCTCTAAACTAACTACCTAATGTAATTGGTTTAAATATCTATGATGCTTATATTTGACTGAGTACATGAGGCCTATTTAATCGCTTTATACATTTAATCGAAATGAATGCGCCCATCTCAACATGTAAATATGATTCTACATCCTACACTTTCTCTGACATAATGGGCATTCATATTGCATTTCATACAAATCGTATTATTTTCTTTTCAGGTATTGGATTACTAACGAATGGTATAACTGTGTGGCAACCATGCCTAGCACTGACCCCTCGAGGAGCTGGAAGGCCAAACACTGTGCTGGAACAAACAGGTGGATCTGCGAGATGGAGGCAACTATATGGCCAGACTGACCACACAGATGTTGTTGCTTTGGATTCAAAATAACTCGCTGATGTAACGTTTAGTGAAGATTCTTTATGTATTTCTATCATCAACTTGGTTCTGTTATAAAGAGAAATTATTGACCTCCCTGATTCACATTGAAGATTGTGAGTTACAAATCTGTGTGTTGAAAAAGAAATAAAAAAGACAAGAAATTAAAAAAAGAAATAGTATTATTCCACTTGCAAGATTTACAGTGTCCATCACACAGCAAGCTTAGCCTGGGAAAACCCATGCTGCTTTGCACAATCGTTCCGATCTGAAAGACCACATGCAGTCTACCCTCAGGGGGTAGAGAGGGTACCATATCATGGTCCCTGTCTCTCTTCAATCAGAGAGCAGGGAGGCGTGGAAAGGCGATGACTGCAGTTTCTTTGAATAGATACAACTGACTAGCCTGGTGAACCAGCGCCACCCGCTGGACGGCATTTAGTCTGGTTTATCAGGCTAACAACTGACACCATTTTATGCCAAATGATACACATTCGCAATGCCCAGTAAACAGCCATTGTCAATTGTAAACCACACACCCCCTATGGGATTTACAGTAGCCTAAGCCAGTCTCCAGACATTATCTCACTTGTGATTAGGTCTGGTGATAATCAGGCAACAGCAGGCTTGCAGGTCTTCACAAAGAAGAAGAATCAGACAACGTCTCAAGTCCAGACAAAAAAAAATGCAGATATAGTTTTTTGATTTGGGGCTGAATGTGTTGCTTAAATCAGTTTCATCAGCATCTGTCATGCAGGCCCTGCAAGGGCACTGCTCCAGTACGCCATACCATGTAGGGCAATGTTGTCAAGGTGCTGCCCGGGTTAAATCTGGCCTGGGACATTTCCTGTCACAATCTCCTGTCATCACTCTTCTGCCCTGTGTGACATTAAAGGCAAAAAAGGACCCACAGTATGTCTTTAAAAAGGGTGAATAGACTGTATGTGAACAAAGGTTCAAGTCCATCAACCAACTATCATTGAAGTACCTTGTGATGGCTCTGTCCCCCACACTAATATTGGCCAGGTGCTGTCAAGGATATGGGGTTTTAATTAAAAAATCCAACAGTCAAATTGGAGTTGTTCGCCTGTATAACGGTTATGTAGAGAGCATGAGGTATTGGGGTATACGTGTGCATGTGCTGTAAAACACAGGGGGTTCAGAACTAGAGAGAACTAGGAGTGAATATGTGTTTGGGGTGACCTAATCACAGGGTCTGTTTTATGATATGCATTTTGTGCTCAGCTGTGTGATAACAGAGCAAATGTATGTTTGTATGTATGTTTGTTTGTTTATTATTAAACAATGTGAATGCTACACAGTAGTTACACAGTGTTTGAAGGAAGTAACTCAACTTCCTTTTGTGACCACATTAGATCCGTTTTCACACATCAAGTATCCGCCCAAAATGTTGTGGATGGTGTGGTGGCGTTGACTGGTTTAACTAGAGACGAAAATATTTTAGTTTTAACTGAATACAACAATTTTGTCCATAATACTTTGGCCAGTGAGGTATTAGGAGACATGGAAGATGAAGTGTGCTACTCAAGTGTGTCCTTTGTCAAATCGGAAGAAACAAAGGCAAGAGGTAAGAGTCTTCCCTTCAGTCAATGAATTCTCATTCAATAGGTGTTAAGTCATCACTACATCATGTCAATGTTGATTTCAAGACCATTATTTAAGAATTTGGCATGTCAAGTTTCTCCTAATGTAGAATTCTGTTCTTCAAAATTATTGTCAGCACAACCATGCGTTCCAGAGACTAGTATAGCAAGCCTGCTGTATGAAGTGTCAAATACAATAGTACAATGTGAGAAACAGAAACAGAGAAAACCGAGAAAGGAGGAGAGGGGCAGCCTAAAAGGCCTACAGTACAAGAGGAAGGATGTCATAATGTGAACATTGCTCAATACCATATGGTGTGGTGTAAGACATAGGCTAAGTGTAGAATGGCCAAAACACAGCCGAAGAGGGTTGGAGGGGAGTAGAATGCAAAATATTATTGATACAGTGGTGGAATATTGCACTTGGGTATTGAATATTGTTATTGTTCATGTGCATTTTGAACAGCAGTGGATATGCAAAACATACAGAGAGAGAGAGAGAGAGAGAGAGAGAGAGAGAGAGAGAGAGAGAGAGAGAGAGAGAGAGAGAGAGAGAGAGAGAGAGAATAAAGGGTATGCAAAAAAGTGTGAGAAACAATAGAGTAGGAAGTAAATATGAGGAAGAGTACAACTTCAGGGTTCTTTCCCTTCTGAGCACCCTTGATGAACCTAAGCTCCCTCTAAGAAGCTGATAACATACTCTATATGGCTATTTTTCAAAATGTATTAGTTTTGGCCTCCCGTTTACACATAAACAGAGTTTTAGAATGCACATGTCAAAACTCCCATTTAGGAGCCTAAAACGTACCTCTCACAGTGGAGTTTTTAATTGTATCCACATACCATGTTTACACGTAAATGGATAAAAAATATCCACATTTAAAATATCTGCATACATACGTGTAGCCAGCACCTAAAAGGACGGCATGATGAACAGGTGTCGGAGATGAAGTTGTAATAATCACTGTGATGTTGAACGGTATGGTAGAACTATCGATTGAGTCCAGGCAGGGAGGGAAGTGGGGAAATTATCATCTTCTCTCCAGTTCTGATGATATCTGGACTCTCCTTGTTGGCCATTGTACAGCCAGCAAGCCAGCTTTGCACAGCCAGAGAGGGCGAAAACCAGCTCATTTTTGATTGTGGCCTGTGAGAACATGTGCGACAGGAGGTTGGTATGCTTCCTCACACTGCTGGACATTTTTTTACAAGGCAGATGTGTTAAACATATATAGGTGCAAGAATAGCTGGTTGTATGTATGTACAGTAGTAGGCCTACTGTATAAACAAAGCACAGACCATTACACACCTAAAAGCAGAAGTGATTTCTCCACTTACTAAACATCTATAGAAGAGCAACATACAGAAACACAGAATGAAGAGACAGTGTACAGTGGAGTGAAGAAAACAAACATCCAAGCGGGTGCCAGTCCCAGCCAACCAGCAGGTGGGTTACACAACAATGGGTGTTCCAGTGGTTTAAAATGATGTGCATACACTACGTGTGTGTGTGTGTGTGTGTGTGTGTGTGTGTGTGTGCATGGGCGTAATTTTAGGGGGGGATGGTGGGGACATGTCCATACCACTTTTGAGATAAACCTAGCTTTTCCACCACTTTTTCCACAAATATAATGCAAAAACAGCATATCCGGACAATTTGCCATTGAAATGTCCCCACCACTTTTCGAGCCAAACCTACACCTTTGCGTGCGTGTGTGGTACGGCCAGAAGTCTGGCAATACATTGCTTTAGCATTGCTGCCGACAAATTAAAACCAAAAGACATAAATTGTGGTTGAACATCAGTTGATAACAATGGCCAAAACAGCATGGTAAACATTGTTTGACAACACTGATGGAAATGTTGCCCTTAACCCCCATAAGAGTTGTCTGACTATGCCTCAGCATTTACAGTAGCAGAGTACAGTAAATGGCAACGATAACATATGTCGAGGATGTGCTGCATTACCACAATAATGACTGGTCAGTTCATTGATTTCCCCATCAGATGACGCCCCTCAGCCTGGTCGTCCCCGATGTCACCGTGCTGTGGTGGCCCTTGGGGTCCTGACCGCAGTACTCTTTGCTGCCCTGGTGGCATTGGTCACTTACTGTGAGTATTTCAAGCTTGAATGAGCATTGTGTCATTGTGTTTACTGTGTTGGTCTAAAACCATTCTTTACCTCAGAGCGTCTCAGAAATAAAAATGTGACTAAAGAAATAAAATGTGTGTGTGTGTGGTGTGATGTGATGATTAAAAGTTATCACCAGGTTGCATCTAATCCTTGCCCAATTGAATTGCAGCAGGCAGGCTGTCACTACCCTTACCAATTGTTCTGTGTCATGAAGAGGAATTTAGACTATAATAAAAATTAAGTTGAACTAAGATGGGAGCTATGAAAGCTTTTGTTTATTTTTTTCAGTTCAGATTGCCAAACAACATCTGCATTCACAAATAGTTCAACAGCAGGAAGATATGAAAACACTGACGTTGGAACGTGATCATCTCAACATGACCCTCGGAGTCATTTTCCAGTTCAAGGAATTCAATGTTGACAACTTCTGTCCAATTGTAGACAATACTACACAAGGTAAGACAAATGAAGATGATTGCAATGATATAGGCCTACATATTTGTGATTAAAAGGTATCCAACTGTTGCAGATTACCTTTGTCTTTTTCCAAACTAGAGAGGAGGTGTAGCAGACCTTGCAAAGAGGGATGGATATACTATCAATCACGCTGTTACCAGTTCAACAACGACTATAGTAAATATTACAACTGGGAAAAAAGTAAAAATGATTGCAATTCCAGTGAGGCTCATTTGGTAATTATTGACACATTGGAGAAACAGGTAAAATGAAACATTTTGCTTTTCATAGATTAAATAGCTTAAATACAATTACACAAGATGCAATATTCATTTAGCGCTCAATTACTCCGTTACTAGCAATGCATAATTACATCTACTATTATACGAACATGAGGTGGTTAACTGCTCTCTTTGTCATATTGGTCTATTAGATCTTTATCAATGACCACACAAAGGAGGATGGATATTACTGGATTGGTTTAAGAAAAAACCAAGAGAAAAAATGGCAGTGGCTAAATGGTAGTGAGCTCATTAATGGGTAAGTCAGAAAGCTAACCATGCCTATTCATACTTGGAAGTGTGTGACACATATTTTGACTTTTGAAATACCAGCAACAGCTGCTTCAATAAAAGTGACTTTCAAAGGCACTCATATTCTGTAAACTTAAAATGCCTTAATTACAGTACGTATATGGACAAAGCATGATTAAAACACCTTGACCCATTTTGGTTTGGTCTTTCTCAGGAAGTGAACAATCTCTGTTCTTTGGTAACCTATAGACATCAATTCTGTAATTGTTTTCTGGTAGGTAGGTGGACTATCAAGCAAACTGCAACCTACACTTTGACTAAAGTTTGTTCCAAGGCTTCTAAAAGAAATGTGTTGGAAGAATTTTTATCATAAATGTATGCTTTGCCCATAAAATAAAGGCAGTTTACAGAAAATGAGTGCCTTGGTGTCTTACTGCAGTACTTTTGAAATGGAATGAGCCTGTCACCCAAGAGCACTATCTCTACAGCAAGGGGGAACCGATGTCTCGAAGGCCATTTACGGCCTTTGAGGCCGTCTTATGCAGTCCCCGATATAATTTTAATGTTATGCCGTTTCACATGAAATATGGCTGAAATGAAATCCTAGAAATTACATTTGCAATTAAGTTATATTTTAAGGGGACCTAGTGAAGGTAGGGTCTGTTGCAAAGGTGGCCGCCTTCAAAATAGACTGGAGGAAATCATGGTTTCTGTTCATAGTGTGGCCCTTGTAGGACTTTCTAAAATTTGAAGTGGCCCCTCGAATAAAAAAGGTTTCTCACCCCTGCTCTAATGAAACAAGTTCTAGGTAGCACTTCACAATTCTCATGATTCAATTCTTGTTAAATACCTGGAAATAAGAGAAAAATAATCCTGACTTCATTTACTTTTTGTGTCTATTTTCAAGTAACCATGTTTAAATGTTTAATTTGTCCTTTCAGGTACTGGATTGATGCAAGCGATTGGGTTCACTATGACTGTGCAGCAGCAGTTCATAATAGTGATCCTTCGAAAAGCTGGACGAAAAAGATTTGTAGTCACTCGTCAACTAGATGGATCTGTGAGATGGAAGCTGCTGCATGGCCTGAATGAAGGCAGACATTGTTGCAGTATTCAAAATGCATGTTAAGATACTGTACTTTTTTCTTTTTCTTTGATTTGTACACAATTGTCATCAACTTGGTTATGTTATATTAGGTAATTTGCCAAGTCAATTCCTCACTAAATTGTATTTTTTTTTTTAAATCCTTAATTTTCAAGGGTTTCCTGTGCAACTTGACTGTAACTTTTCAAGAAAATAGAAAACAGACCCATTTTACATAAAGACCCACACAAATTCAATAGGAGACAGTTAAAACTCTTTGCTCCATGACATCTTTGTCATGCTGAAGTATTTCAAGTATCTCAAGTCAACAAAAACACGTTTTAATTGCTGATTTCATTTTTTATGGGGAAAAAGCTCTCCGAACCTACATGAACCTACAGTTTGTGAAAAAGTAATTGCCCCGTAAACCTCATAACTCGTTGAACCACCCCCAGCAGCAACAATTTTAGTTAAGTGTTTCCGAAAACGGTCTTTCATATTGTTCTGGAGGAATTTTAGTAAAATTTTCTTTGCATAATTGTTTTTAAATTGGCTACAGATAAGGGTTTCCACACATGAACAAAAATGGTCGTTAACTGATGGTCGGACATGTCCTTTAGGATTTATTTGTATAGAGCAGAATTCATGCTTCCTTCAATCATAGCTGATTGTCCATGTCCTGAGGCACCAAACCATGACACTCCCACCACCAGGTTTCACTTTTGACATGACAATCTTTTTTTTAAATAAAAGTAGGGATGCAAACGATTAATCGACTTTAATCTATCAATGCGTCAATCGATTAAAAAAAACATTAATCGCAATTAATCAACAATTTAACTGACAAGAGATCCAGGTGAAATGGGCATGTGAAGAGTGTGTGTGTGAAGAGGGGTGTGAATAGTGGGAATATTTAAATCACCTTTGGATTAAAGAATTGAAATAGAATTAATTTAAATGTGGTATTTTATCTTTATTTTTAATTTTTTAATTTCCATTTTTAGATTTAGTAGTTTTTTTTTTCGAGAAACATTGATATTTCGGGGGAAAACGCTGCTTATCAATTAATCAGAAGTCGATCGATAAGGCTATCAACTAATGATTAATGAATTAATTGATAATTTGCATCCCTAATCCAAAGGCAGCGTTAATTTCATAAGTAGTGATGCGAGCAAATCCAGTAAAACAGGTGCTGGATCAAATAAACGTGCGTAAAAGAAGGAAAAATCTGCACACTGTTGCTGCTCACCGATTTTGAACACGTTTCGACCTCAGGCGGTCTTACACCTGATGAAGACCGTCTGAGGTCGAAACGTACAGTTAATTGCATGCCAGATGATATATGAGGCTCTCCTTCCAAAAAGTTTTGATTCATTTGCCCAATTTTTTTTACCCCAGAAGCGTTGATGGGTTATCAAAATGTTCTGGCAAACTTTAGGCAAGCCTTTATGCTCTTCTTGTGGTGATATTCCAGTGGTGGCTTTGGCCTTGGATCATGACACGCGTGCCATTTTTGCATCATCTTTCATATGGTTTAGTCATGAACACTGCCATTTTTGAGGTAATCAACACCTTCAGTTCAAAAGATGTGGTTCTGTGTTCTGCCCTGACCTCTTTGATCAACCGTTACTGTGTTCTTGGGGTAAGACTCATGGAAATGTGCACCACTGCACCATTTGTAGATAATGGCTATAACTATACATCGTCTGCTCTAGCAAATGCAAGATAAAGAATTTACAAAACTCCAGCAAGGCAATAATGACCAAAACGTATCATTTAAAAAAAAAAACAAAAAAACAAGAAAGAACTCATCAACCAATAGAGTTGCCACTGCCTTAGTGAGTAGGAAACCTAAACCAACCATTCCACAAGTGTAGGTCATTTCTAATGGAAAATGCATCATCTAAAATCATTGCATTTAAATATGTATTTCATGGGATTAAATCTTAACCTCTTGGCAGTACCTGGTCCAATGACTTTTAACCAAAGATTCTCTATTCTATTGCATTAAGAACGTCTCTGTTTTAACTTCAACTTGATCTTCATTCCGCAATTGTTTGTAATCCAGGTGGTGCAACAATCCAAGGTTTATGAAAGTATAGTCTTTTTTTAACTTTATTTCAACCACAAGTTGTACAACTCCACTCAACCTAAACCACTTTATTGTGAAAAAAATGATCATGTTTTTCGGAATTTTGCTGTTTTTGCCTACACTTCCATATATTTCATATGATCAATGGTATTCCACATGATCCCCAGACCCTGCTGATTACATGGGCACCACTGGAGTGGCTCTGTGACATTCCTGCCCTGAAAGACAAGCCTTAGAAGAGAAGTAGGCAGGTCCTGTTTTACACAGCTTCGTATTGGCTCATTTGCTTTGAATGACTGCAGCTCCCTCAAAGCAAGAGCTAGAAACTCCATTCAAAGACTGAGTGATAGTCCATAGTCCAGGTTTTCAAATGAGTCACATAACTCTTCTGTATTACACCCAGGGACAGAGGAATTTCAAATTTGCTCAACAATACCCTTTTCTTCCCATGTTATTTACTGTACATAGTGTACAGTACCATACAGTGCTGTACAGCTACATCTCTGTAATACTACCCAAAAGTAATTTCCAACCATGGCTGATGACTGTATAACACCTCAAGGGGTATGCTTTCATATGTGACTATGATACGGCTTCTAGCTCAAAAGGTTCTTGTATAGTAAGACCTTATATGGGGGGTGCATTTTGACTAACTAAAAAAAATTACAAAAAGACACTTGGCAAAAATATCCACACATAATTGTCTTGGGAAAGGTCATATGCAGCTGTAGCAAGATCCCCTTTGAGAAACAGCTGCAGTAGACCTGTGATTAAGCCTCAAATGTGTTTCCAATGTCAAATGTATCAGCTGTACTGCTGAAATGTAGTAATTGCCAGGGGGTCTTCATGACCGCATTTCAGAAAAAAAAGATGTTCTAACCCCTGTAAGTCCTTGGCAGTACATCACAAAATCTTCCTGTCACTTCCTGTGGATTCTACAGAGTCTCTACTTTCAAATGGTACCAGCCACTTCATGATAGGTCAAAGTATGCAGACACAGGAACCATTTAAGTAGACGTTTTAAGAGGTTAATCGTTAGGTCCTATTCACGTCCCTGTTGTTATCAATTCATCGTTCCCTTCATAATAGAGTCCTTGAGAGCACTTGGTATTTTAAAAAAGGTCAAAACAGTCCAGCAATTTTAAAAGGCAATTAAAAACACCTAAATGAAAGGCATTTTTGGCAAAGGTGAACACCCCAACTTCAAGTACATTTCCCATCACACATTCCTTCTTCCTATGTCCGTCACACTGGTGATTTTACCACTTACCAAATTGACCTGGCTGATGATTCATACTAGCCAGAACTGACTAGAAAAGGGCATTATTGGAACAGAACCTTTTTCTAGTAGTTAAAGGACGTGCACCTCTATGTGTACCTGGTGCATCATTTCCCCGACCCCCACAATGTCAATGCAGGGTGAAGGCAACAACAATATGAGCACAGGATAATAATCAAGAGGTAGGGGTGTAACGATATCGAACCGAACCGACGTGTTGTACCGAAAAGACCTGTACCGAATCGAACAGTGCTGTACCAAGTACCGAAAGGTTGAGTAAAAGGCTACTCTGTTCATGTTTTTACATCATGCTGCTACTACATGCAGAGGCTCGTGCAGAACCTTGAGAGAGAATTCAGGAAAAAACAGTTGTAGAGGCTTGGTCTTTGTGAAACCTTGAGGAGAAACTACTATTTCTTACACTGATGAAACCTCCGACCCAAAGTAGCAGGTTGAATGTATTTCATTTTATTCATTGTATTTTGACAATATTTTGGTGAAATTTACAACCTGCTGAGGAAGAAATGTTTTTCTATTTTGTTCCCATATACTGTACCGAAAATGTACTTAACCGTGACCTTAAAACCGAGGTACGTACCGAACCGTGATTTTTGTGTACCGTTACACCCCTAATCAAGAGGTGTAAGATGCATCTGTTCAGAGATTCACAATTTTTTCATTCTTTCCGCTTTGCTTTTTTTCTTATCTTCACACTCATGTCCCCACCTTCATTACAATCAGTGTTGTTTAGTCCAGCTGCTTTTCTTTTCTTAGATTTGCTCTTTACATCTGTGCTTCCCTCTTCTCCATCCATGAGGACATCTGACCGTACTTCTTGGAGATCTTCGCTCTGTCTCTCTCCCTCCTGGCAGAGTGTGACAATGTTCTCTTTGCTCTTTTTCTTCTTCTTTTTCTTGGTCTTCGTGGAGTCTGCATCTATGGATGTCTCCTGATTTAAAACACAGTCCTCCGTACCTGCTCCCGAGACCTTAGAGTCTCTCTCACACTTGTTAGCAACGTCTGCATTTTGTCCATTCACAACAGAGTCCACCCCGTTTGTTATCCCCTTCTTTGAGCGCTTCTTTTTGGATGGCTTTTCACAATCCCCATTCATGCTCGAAGAATGATCATCCACAGCTACAGGTTCTTCTGTTGATGGAGTCGTGGTGTCCTCCTCACACCCATTCTCCAGCACCTCCTGGTGACTTTTCTTCTTCTTCTTCTTCTTTTTCTTTGGCTGAGCATCATCGATCTCCTGGTACTCCAAAGGAGCTTCCACAGGAGGACTGTTGTCTGCATCGGCATCTACTTCCTCTTTGGAACTCTTCTTCTTTTTCTTCTTCTTCTCTTTCTGTCCACCATCAGGGATGTCAGGAGTCTCTTTGACGTCTCCATTCGTGGTAGAATCTGGCATCTCAGCTTCAGCCTCCTCAGTTCTCCTTTTCTTCTCTTTCTTGCGCTTGGTCTTTTTGGGGACGTCCTTGTCACCATCATCATTGCCACCGTTGTTGTTGTCGTCGTCTGCTCCGCTGGGGCTCTGTGGTGCTGAGACGGGGATGGGGCTGGGGGCTGGGGAAGGGGCGGCTGATGACGATGCCGGCGTGGCCTTCTTGCCGTACTTGGCCAGGAACTCCTGCTCCTGCTGCTCCAGCCGGGCCAGCTTGGCACTCATGGTCAAGCCGTGTCTGGCACCCCTGTGGACCACAGTTCAGTTAAGTTCAGTTGACTTTATTAGTACCCGTAGGTAAACTAGTCTTGCAGTTTAAAAGAAAAAGATGGTGTCTTTACATATAGGGTACAAGACACATGACACATACAAACATGGAATCTAAAAAGTACATATAGGCTATACACAAAAACAAATAATACAGGGACAGTGTAGACATATAAAACATAAAAACACATATACACACAAGATGCAGTGGAGTAACAAATAGTGCTTCATGCAGTTATAGAACTATAGCAGAAGTGACATTACACACAGAAGTGACATTACATCACGGTGAAGCACAGCAGCAGAGCAGTTACTTTATTAATCCCCAAGGGGAAATGAAATTTAAAGGTAAAGTAGCTTTCACATAAAGAACAATGCCAGACAGGCAGACATAAGGCACACATGCATACATATGAACTAAGACATGTCAAAGTCCAAGAAAAGAGACATCAGAAAAAGTCCGACAGATGGGACGCATCTAAAAAGTCCAACCATGGTGCAAACATGTCCTCATTAAGGTGAGGTAGACAAAAAAGTGAGAACCAAGAGTTGTCTGCTATGTGATATTTAAGTCTGCTATGTATGGTGTAATTATAAGTCTGCAATATAATATTAAAAGTAAAGGATGTGAGCAAAAGCACTGTCTCATAAAAAATAGGGCTGGGACTTGATGAAAAATTTTAATCAAATTAATCTATAGGCTTTGAAATGAATTAATCAAATTAATCACGCTTTAATCGCATTTAAATATCTGACTTGAGAAGAGTAAAAAAAATTTCCACATGGATTTTGAATAATTACAATAAATAAGCTTAATCTAAAAATATTATTCATTTTTTAAAAAAAAGAGAGAACTCTTCTCAATTTCAGCAGGCTGTTCATCAGGCGTAACACTGCCCTCCACTGGTCTAATCCAGAAATATGTAGCTATATTATAATGCGATTATTTTTTTAATCGTGTTAATTAATCGAATCACATGATTAATTAATCAAAATTAACAAGTTAATATCCCAACCCTGATGAAAAAATGATTCATTTATCATTGCACACAAGTGCTGAAACAAAAAGAGGCTAAAGTGGGAATTGCTGACTGCACACTTCATTTGGATATGGGGAGAGAATATGTTGTTGTTTTTTGGTTCAGGGACCTGATGTGTCGCACTGAAATGTGACTGTCCATGTCAGTCGTAATAATAATATAAATTCAACATACAAAAGACAAACACCACCTGCAGCTTAGAAATGAAAGAAATCTCTACAGCATGCCATGGGGAACACTTACTTGTGAGCGGTCCTTCCTCCACAGATTTTCAACAGCTCCGCATCAGATAAACTGCAGAGAGAGAATACATTAATTGAATGGGTATTTACAATAGGGACACAAGGATCTCCGTGGACATGTCATTGAAGACAAAATTCATGAAGTGCCAAGAGATTTCACCTAATCACTTAACCTTGGTTAATTACATTATTGCCTAACTTGAAAAACCTGATAACAATGTATCTCCAAATAAAAGAATGTCCACACAAGCAGTCCCGTTTTGTTGTCTTACTTTGTTCACGCATCAGGAGCAAACATTACAGCAGCAGCAGGTCAGCACGCAACAACAGTGCAAGTGAGCTGGGTATACTAGTTGGCGTCTACCTTATATGGTAGTGCCAGGTGCTAACTAATCAAGTAAGGCAGTATTAGTTTTTTCTCAATTGGTTTTGTACATCTCTCACAACAGAATAATCATTCTCAAAACTTTTTGTTCAATTGTAACTTCCTGGTGTTAGCTGTGCACATGATAAAATCAGTTTTTCATAGTTTTCAGCATATAGCAAATGCTTTCGTCCACCATAAAATGGTTGTGTACAATTCTCAGCTTTTCTGTACGTTCTCAATTGCTTTTGTCAAATCACTCAAAAAGCTTTGTCACTGAATACACAAAACTCTCACCCCCCAAAACATTTAGGTCCTATGTCGTAGTATAAGTCTTGCCAAATGATTTACCAAGCTGTCATAATGCGTCAAGCACTGTATAATTTCCATTGGATTTTGTCTATAAATACAATCTGAATTGGTAAATTGCTCGCAGGTAAGTATTGACTGTCTCTAAACAAAGGCAGTAAAAGGGAATCATATTTCAAAGGGAAAACAGGCATGTAATTCATAGGCACTGTACTGCATTACATTACTATACGCCTCATGTGCCCTGTATAATTATGCTCCAAGTAAAATTACAAAATTCCCCTAGAATTTCCCGAGCGAGTAAGTGCACTTTATACAATATCAGTGCATTGTTTTAAATTTATTTTGCTTTACAGTTCTATATTTTTATTCATATGGGCCCGCAAAACAAATAAAAAGGGGTGGTAGAGGGCGGATTTTGACACCTCAACCAGAGTTGGCTTTTTTTCTATTTTGCAATGAGATGTCTGTCAATAATTAGGTCATACTCTAAATGTATATCTAGTCCAGTCTTAGCTGATCAGTGTTACATACAGTCGAATTTACAACATTTTCCCATCCAATCTAAACAAAATTTCGCTTCAGAAAAGATCCTCAAGAGTGTACTAGTCAATTGACAACATGACAGATCAATTTGACTAGCTTGTCCATACACTATGACAATGACTAACCATTCTGCTGGCACTGACACATTTATTGACACAAAAACTTGGTTTTGAAAGACAAACTAGGGATTTTGAGCAAGAGACGCGGTTTTGCAGGTCATCCACTGTGTTTTGCCATTTGTTTAAGTTGTTTTGAGAATGAATATTATGTTTTGCAAATTGTGAGAGATTCGAGAAATGTACAAAACCAATTGAGAAAATACTGTAACACAGTCTCTAATCACAATGCACCACCTAGTGGGCAATAATGAATATACACCAAACATGTTCTACAAGTGAACTGCAATGAACACATTTAAATGTAGACTAATAGGAAACTCAATATTCTAAGACAGTGCTGCTCAAACTGTGGTACGTGTACCACTGGTGGTACTTGAGACATCTCTGGTGGTACTTGGAAGAATTCATTTTTTTGTGCATTGATTTGAAGGCTGATCAAGTTGTTGCAGTCGAAAATGTCTCTTTGGTATCATTTTGTAATATTGAACTGTATGAATCTGACAACATAATGCAGAATAATACTAGGCAAGCAAGAAATGTACAAACTTGCACTGAATGTGACCGTGGCTGTTGATGCCGTCATGAACCTCTCCTGTATTGACTGGCAAAAGTGAATATGGAAGACGTTTGCTGCGATATTCTAATGTTGGTTGTCGAGGTGGTACTCGGAGAGCTCAATATTTTCTTGGGCGGTACTTCACACAAAAAGTTTGAGAACCACTGTTCTAAGTTATCACAAATAATGTCATCTCTACAATGTAGGCGCTACAAGGCATTGCCAGCCAGAACCAATAGGATGAAGAACAGCTTCTTCCCCAAAGCTGTTACAACAATGAACACACACTTACTGGACAATGCTCATCTACGCTGTATAAAGGACTGTGCTCTTCATAGGGAAGCTAAAATCTCAGTATACTTTGTATACTGACAATAAAGGTTTTCTATTCTATTCTATTCTATCTCAGAGTTTGTGTCTTACTTGGTGGCAGAGGAGAGGTCAAGTTTCCGATCATCGTCATCGGAGTCGCTGCTGTCATCTGAACCTGATGCTCTCTGCTCAGGCTGCACTTCACCAGACAGAAGAGTGGCTGACTACAATCCAAAATAAACAAAAACCATTAACAATTAACATGATACTGTACTTATTGTTAGGAGTTCTGGGGAGAACATGTGAATGTGCACAAGTGAAGAGTGCAAAGTTAACACAATATGAGAACATAAATATAAACTAATATGGAGTTGGGTTTTAGGTAGCACGGAGGCTTGGGCTTCATGTCCCCTTTGGCTGTAATAATAATTTGGTCCTTTTAGCCTATACATGGGCCTAGTCTACTGTTCTGACATCTGTGTACCTTGACGAAGCATCCATATTGCATGTTTTTGGCCAGTTTAGCCTTGAGTGGCCTCTTGTTCGAGATCATCCCCTCCTCCTCTTCATCCTTGACTTTCTTCATCGTTACTCCATCCTGTTCATATGATAAGTAAACACAGGACAGGCAACGTTATTATCAATGACTACTGTACTATTATGAATGACTACTCCAACAAAATGATCAGTTAATGTGATGTGTACAAATGTGTGTGATTTTATCAAATAATTCAATGAAACCTACCTGACCAGATTCAACTGACAGGTTTGTGGAAGCCTTATTGAAAACATGATCCCACCAATTGAATGTGAACTGATCGCTCAGCTTATGGCCAACCTGTAAGCAGAGTTATGAAGTCGAACATCAGATTTGAGAGTTGTTTGGCATGACACGATATCAGGCACATCAAACGTGCTGCTCGGCTTACCCCTCCTTTGTCAGTCTTCACTTTGACTTTGACTGGCTCAGACATTCCATCTTCTAACCGACCCAGACCCTTTCCTGTGAAGTGAAGATAAAGTTTTACTTTCCGTGGGGAGAAAAATGATTGTGACAGTCTACGTAGAGAGAAAGTAGCTTCTGCTTAGCCACATGCTAGCCCATGTACCTGGTTGCCATCCATGCCGAAGCATTTGCTGCTCTGCGAATGACAGTCCACTGGTTTTCTCCGATATGGCCTCCGCCATGGCTTCCCAGGGTAATATTACAAATAAATAATGAAATGACAGACTGATTTGGATCAGATTTGAGAAAAGTCCGTAAGTAAAAACTCTACAGAGTCCACGCGTTTGCTAGGGTGGCAGCCATGACACCGGATGTGTGATCAGGACGCTTCACTAATCCCGCCCCCAAATCTACAGGAGTGTTCATGCATGTTTGAAGAGTGAAGGTTTTATTTGTTTGCATTTGTCATATTAAGCATTTCATGATAGCAACCTTATGGTGGAGAAAATAATACCAATGTTATATGAATATATAATAATAATAATAAGTATTATTAGTATGCTATATTTTCAAAGAAAATGACCTGTAGGACTAGGCCATTCAGTTGCCCTGAAAAAGTCCACGCACTCACGCTCGCGCGCGTGCGCACACACACACACACACACACACACACACACACACACACACACACACACACACACACACACACACACACACACACACACACACACGCACGCACGCGCACACACACACACACGCACGCCACGCACACACACACTGCCACCCAGTGGATCACCCTTGCAGTCCACCATATCTGATCACCTACCGTTCCTCCCCACCTCCACCAACACCCCTGTCACAGTCACCACCACCACCATCTGAGGAAACACTCAAAACCAGACAAAGAGTCAGTTCTTCAATGTGCTCACATCTGCACAAAAAAAGAAAAATAAGAATGAAAGAGGAAGTCCAGTATTTTACCGGAATAGTGCCCTTTTCAGATGCTTTGTGATGAAATGGAGCATTTAAGAACGCTGATCTGAGAATTTTTGGTGCGGTAGCAACCAACCTCTAAAATAGCTGCATAGCAGGTGCACAGGAACAAGTTTTTTAAGACATTGAATGCTATTCTAGGCTACACTTTATAGCAAATAACCTTCATAACATTTATTGTGCATGGACTTTTATTTAGGTTGGTGTGGTATAGGCCTATTTGTGGAAAATGTGGGATGCGCAGCATAGGGTAGTAGGGCATTTTTATTGAATTTGGTGTGGTAGTTTATGAACTAGTTCATAATTTGGGCAAACATGAACAAACAATCACTATTTAGTGGCTGGTGAACAAACCATGAACGAGTTCATTCTGGTGCCTGTGAACGAATTGCGCCTTTGCTAGTCTAGGGCCTCTCAGAGGCTTTCACAGGCTGTTTGGAACACCTTTACTTTTTTCAAGTATTTCAACTAACTGTAAACATCTATACTAATGTGGCACATAGGCTATGGTTGTATTCTGAAAAGCCTAACAAAAAAGAATATGAGAGTAGGCCTAAAGTGAATGTAATACAAACATGTTTTATTTAGGCTAAATTGAGTGTAAACACAACTGTAGGCCTACAAAAGAAACGGTTTCAGCGGTCTTCGAACAGTGCAAGAAAACACAATAGGCCTATATAAATATATTTAGCCAAGACTTTTGAAGTTTCAACCTTGTAAGCAAAAGTGTTGGCTGCATAAAAGTACAAAGAGCATTTAGAAATGTTTTGTTATTTCCGTACAAAGTGTAAAAAAGTAGGCTAATTGTATGTCAGGCTACTGTATCTGTTATTGTGCTCTGGCAGGATATTATCTTTGTTTTCCCACAGAGTCTTTTGTTTGTGCTGGCTGACAGGGGTGTGTTCACATCTCTGTATAGCCACTCACACTGGGTATGCGAATAGAGATAGGTGTGACTTCGGAGGCTACTGCAAACAGAGAGTGCAGAAAATCCAAAGATTTCTTTTCACTCAATTAAAAAATGGCCAACTAACGGCTGGACCTCAGGGTGTTAATAGGGAGCCACATTCCCTTATGAAAACAAATACATTGCAAAGAGACCCAATAATATAAGATCACATCTAACGCATATTTCACTTTTCTGATAAAAAGAATAATCGTTGTGGTGTAAGGCTTGATATTGAACAATATAGCATGCAAGAACCTCTTGCAAATGGAATAGGAACAAACTATTAGTTATGAACTATGAACAAACTAGTTCATTTTGAACTGTGTGAACTGTACTTTGAACTGGATAGTTTCTGTAGCAACTGAACTTTCCCAACACTGCCAATCATGCATCATTGAATTTCATCAATATGTGCACACAACGTCCCCACACTCCTGAAATATGTGGCACAGATTGAGAATTCATATTGAATTCATATGAATTGAGATTGAGAATTCTTATGAAATCATTTGCATTTAAAATGCAAAACAAGAAAGGGTTGAGGGAGGAAACATGACAATTGTTTCAGTGCCCCTGTTAAGCCCCTACAGTAGGTCTATTTAACTTCTGTCAATAAAGGTAAAGTGTATGTGATCAATATGAAACTGTGTAAAAATGTCGGACCTATAAATGCTTAAGCCTCTGAAACCCTTGGAAGTGGGTTCTTGGAGTAGATATAAATAAACTCCCCAGACGTATGAGCCAACTCACCAGACGTATGAGCCAACTCACCAACTCACCAGACATTTGAACTAATATCACTTCTCCATCACCAAACTTCTCTCCCCTCCAAAAGAAAATCATCAACAGCAAAGCATTTTGAAAGTCTCATATGTAAATACATTTTCTGGTCTGTAAATCTTGCAATGTTAATTCAACACTAGAGAGTATGACCAATTAGAACATTTTACTGTGTAGGCCTACACTGTGATAAAATATGAAATAGGCCTAAAAAATATAAAATATGACAGTCTCGAGTTTTAAATTAAACATGGCCAGATCATAATGATGATTGTTGTGAGGAAAGCTTATGGTAGACTATTTTCCCCTTCAGGTAGACAACATTGAAAAAAGAAGATTGTTGTGTGTTCTCTCTAAACACCAATAGCCTACTGAAAGAGGAGTCATGTGGCTTCTAAGTTCCATTTCACACCTTTGTTCTGGCACCATTACCCAGAATTGCCTTTGTACAAAATGTGTGGTGTTTGTGTGTTTGGGGATATGTCTACAAAGTACATGCATTTTCTCGCTTTATGGACCACACAAAACCAACATTGCACCTGTCCAGACGCGTTTGTAGGCCTGCACCACATCCTGTCCCGGTAAGCTGCAACTTTGCAACAGCTTCACTTTCCATTTACAAAGAAGCCCTCACATCGGGGGTGAAAGAAACTTTCAAATCCAGCTCAGCCACTGCGGGTATTTGTGTTAGGGCATCCAGATACGGGCACCTGTGCAATTGTTCAGGTATGTACACCTCCCTCAGATTGATGGCATGACAATGAAAGAAATATATCAGAAAGTCATATTAAAATATCATCAGAATATCACACACTAATATCAAGCTGTTGAGAATAGAGAATGGATACAGAAAAATGTATGGGCTTTTTTTTTACTGTGGAATTGGGAAATGCTTTGGGTATAGACATTGTGTAGCTCTAATACAGGTGCTATTTACAGTCATGTAGCACATGGTCTTTTGTGTCAACTGTTTGTGGTGATAGTGTGATTACTTCAGTAATTGTACGATGTTGCCTACTTTTTTGTTTTAGTTATTTATGTGAAAGGATTTAAACTCTACATTTGAAAGTGTGCTTGGACAAATACAAACCAGGACAAATGCAAAAATGTCTCTGGATACTGTTCTTTTTTTTCTCTTCATTTTTTGGAGCGAACAGCACGTTTCGCCCAGTGCGTCTTCAGGTTTGCCCTTTTCCAACCCCCATTATCCAGGTGTACAAATAAGGTATCCTTAAATACCTTATTTGTACACCTGGATTATGGGGGATGGTAAAGAGCGAACCTGAGGACGCAATGGGCGAAACGTGCTGTTCGCTCCAAAAAAAAAGAGAAAAAAAAGAACAGTTTCCAGTGTGCTGTGTTAAATTAAGTTTTCATAGGCCTGTTGACCAAGTTCCCTGCCTTAAACCTGCACCTGGACAACTGGTGGGTTGTGCACAAGGACTTTCATGCACTTTGCAAAAATGTCTGTATCTGAAACATGGAGACAAGGGGCATGGTTTGCACAAGCGTCACCAATGATCTACGTTTTTTCATGTAGGCGTACAACAGGCCTAATTGTAACATTAACCATGCTGGTCGTAATTATGTGTTTTTTAAAGGCATTGTCTTGGTATTTACTGGCTGGGTTCATGGAATAAAAAAATACTTATAATTGATTATATATTTCAAAATGGTACAAAGATAAGTAATTTAGCTTTAATTTGATCTTAACATTTCATCAGTGACTAAGGATGTACCCAGGGCCGGATTAACGCACAGGCTAGATATGGCTGCAGCTTAGGGCCCCCCAACTGCCAGGGGGCCCCTAATTGCCCAAAAGTGAAAAAAATGCAGAATTCTGACAAGATGCAATACTGAAAAATTCACATGTGGTGTTACGGTTGGTAGACATGTTATTCTTAATTCCTAGCTTGTAATTATGACACTCTATGTAAATTTGTCACAAAATTTGCCTTCTTGGGGGCCCCACAGCAACCTGTAGTCTAGGGGCCCCAGGCCATCTTAATCCGGCCCTGGATGTACTAGTACTCCTACAGTAGGCTATGTAATTACCTGTAGCCTAAAAGTAAAATCAGGATGTCAAACTCCTAGTACATTAAAACAGTTACAAAATACATACATACCATGTACAATCTAAAAGTAGCTCCATAAAAACTTCATTTTAGTCATGCATATGCATAATGAGTGTGTTATGTTGTTATGTAGGCTATTTGTTATGTTGTTATGTATGTGTAGGCCTAGGCCAGAAAGTCTATGTCTATGTCTGCATGGGAAAGTAAGAAACATAATTTCAATTCTTTGTATGACCAGTGCATGTAAAGACATTGACAATAAACTTAATTTTAATCCAATTTAGTAACTGGATGGCTATGATTTTCAGTATAGCCCACTGTTGCATCTCATTTGGGTGGTTCAGGAAATTGGAAAATCTAAAAATACGAGGACCGCAAGGTTCAGTGCTTTTAGTATAGACCACCAGACAGTTTCATTTCTTTTAAACGTATCTTAAAAATCTTACTGGACATTAAAGACACTTGAACGTAAAATTCAAGAGCAGACAAACTGATAGTTTAATACCATATTTTTTAATTAAAATGGTTAAGTAAATGTGCTTAATGATTACATCAAAATTCTTCATAAATGGTCCATTTGGGTCTCATGGTTAGAAAGTTGGGGGAGGGTCGCATGCCATGCAAATGCAAACCACATCCTGATTTGTATCAGAAATGCCTCTCTGCCTTTACCTACAGCTAGCAAGAATCAACCCACTGTAAGAGACATCCTTTACAAAGGAGTCACTTATTATCTAAGATTTTATTGGTTTTTTTTTAAAATTACAACCACTCTCACAATTCTATTGGGTAGCTATGGAGCTTTAGCCTGGGCAAATAGCCGACTGTTGACTCCGTCAATCAGTCTGGCAAAAGCCATGAGGAATCTGTCTCCGTGGACGATGGGAGATGGTCTGATCTTACTCTATCATTTAAATTAATTCAAGTCAAGTCAAAGTCAAAGTTTATTTATAGAGCACTTTAAAATACAACAAGATAGCTGACCAAAGTGCTGGACAGGCAGATAAAAGGACTTGAGGACCCCTTAAGACACACAAAGACAACAACAAAAATAAATAAAAATAAACATAGAAACAGTGTAATCTTTGAAGCACTTAAAAACAATAATAACCAATGGAAAGTGCATATATACAATAAGTGTCTGAAGAAATAAAAATAAAAAAGAGGCTAATTAAGGTGCCAATAAATATGCTAAAACTACAGAGGGCTCATGTAACAAATTAGAAGAAGGGCAAATAATAAGTAAAACACTAGATAAGAAAAACTAGGAAGTTTATAGAGAGTTAAAAGCTGAGGCATAAAAATGTGTCTCAAGATGGTTTTTAAAAACCGATAGGGATGGGGCCGAACGTATGTGGGCTGGGAGCTCGTTCCAGAGTTTTGGTAGCCTGGTGAACCAGCGCCACCCGCTGGACGGCAAAATGTTTTGTCTACGGGTGGGTCTGGCCTCACATAATGATTCAATGAAGCCAGAATGCCACGAATCTGGCAAACCAATTACAACGCAAAGATGTGTTTTGAATCAAAGCGGGCAGGGTTTTAAGGGAAGGTTGTTCTCATCAACAATCTTCAGATGTATTATGCATCGAGGCCAGACTAAATTAGACATCCACATTTAGTCTGGTTTATCAGGCTAGAGTTTGGGGCCTATGACCGCAAAGGCTCTGTCTCCTCTACTCTTCAGTCTGGAGGGGGGCACGATTAGGAGGCCTTGGTCAACTGACCTGAGGCCCCTGGAGGGGGAGTGCATTTTTAAAAGATCGGACAGGTAAGAGGGTGCCAAGCCATGAAGGGATTTAAAAACAAATAAAAGAATCTTAAAATCTATTCTAAAACGTATGGGGAGCCAGTGAAGAGCTGCAAGCACAGGTCTTATGTGTTCCCGCCTTCGTGTTTTGGTGAGAAGGCGGGCAGCAGCAATCTGGACTAATTGCAGCCGTGAGATGGATGAGGAATTAATGCCAGCATATAGAGCATTGCAATAGTCCAGGCGGGAGGTAATAAAAGCATGGATGACCATCTCAAAGCTTTTAAAAGATAAAAAAGGTTTAGCCTTGGATAAAACCCTTAATTGATAAAAACTAGATTTCACAACCAAATTAATTTGCTTGTCCATGTTAAAAAATTAATCTAGCGTCACACCAAGGTTTTTGGCTGTGTCTTTCACATTAGCTTTGAGTGGGCCTAGGTCTTTGGGGGGGAGAGCGCTGGTGCTGGGATGGAATACTAAGACTTCGGTTTTTCCTTCATTTCCTTCATTTTCCTTCATAATTGAAGTTCCAAACTCAAATCAAAACCCATATCGTGCTTTATTAGCATACCTGTTACGTTATAGCGTCGCAAAGGCATACAAATAACAAAACGGAAGTGTGAATATAGTTACCTTAACCAATCAGTAACAGAGCTCGCGGGTGAGTTCTACGTCACCACTCTCAACTGTTTGCTGATTGGCGAAACACTGAGAGAACCAAGCTTGAGGCTTTTGCCAGACGATGTGCGGAGCCAAAATCTTTGGGTGGAGTACATGGATGGCGTCGCCAGGCTAATGGAGCTTAGTAATGATGTAAAAAGTAAATGCTTTTTTAATTGAAATATGATCCAATGTGGTACAATGGCAGAGACAAGAGAGAGAGACAAAGAATTTCTTAAGTTTTTTCTTAAGAATTTCTTAAGAAAGCTACTCCAAATTCTGCGTAATGCAAAAGCGTGTGCTCAACTTTGGTCTCCTAAGGGGGTGTTGTCACTAGAGAAATTAGAATACAGGGAGAATGTTCACACTGATTCGTTCCCATTGTAGCCAGTTAGCTTTGCATGCATACTGCAGTTCCTATGGAGTGTCCACTAGTTGGCGAGCGTTGGTAAGTCTGTGGGAAAATGTATGGAATGGAAAAGGGAGCCCATATGCTAAATACATTGCTACTGCTATTTCCTGTCACAAATCTCATCAACAAAACATTCCTGGTAAGCACTATGGGTGGGTGTATTGACAAATCTTTCAGGTGTGTAGTTTTACAGCAGGGAAGAAGATTTTGACCTGTACTCGCTAGCATTACATTACATTATGGGCAGTCATGGGTGAGCGGTTAGGGCGTCAGACTTGCATCCCAGAGGTTGCCGGTTCGACTCCCGACCCGCCAGGTTGGTGGGGGGAGTAATCAACCAGTGCTCTCCCCCATCCTCCTCCATGACTGAGGTACCCTGAGCATGGTACCGTCCCACTGCACTGCTCCCCATGGGGCGAAACTGAGGGCTGCCCCCTTGCACGGGTGAGGCATAAATGCAGTTTCGTTGTGTGCAGTGTTCACTTGTGTGCTGTGGAGTGCTGTGTCACAATGACAATGGGAGTTGGAGTTTCCCAATGGGCTTTCACACTTTTCTTTCTTTCCCATCCTGCTAATGTTTATGGGTTTGGCCTCATAAAAATTGAGCTTTGTGACCCAGTATATAATAATCTAGTGGCGCAAAATAATGGAAACACTACTCAAATGAGGTCTTATTATTTCTACCTGTGAACTGGATATTAAGTTAATATTTCAGGTCAAAAAATGATTTTAAAAAATCACAAAAATTATAATAGTAGAAAACTCATTGACACCCATTCATTTTGCACTTAGGTAGGATTAGGGTTAGCCAGTTGTGGCTAGTAGCTAGTTCCGTGAGTGAACACCCCCTGTTGTCACTTCCTTCTTCTTCCGTTTTTGTGATGTTTGGTGGTGGCTAGCACAAGCTGTGCTCTACTGCCATCTGCAGCGCTAAGGGAACTCCATTTATTCTCAACCGTATCCAAAGGTCTCCTAACCGAAGGTCTCCTAAAGGGGCGTCCACCTGACATCACATGGATCCAGGAAATGTCCTAGCCTGAAGTATCTTCCTCTTATCTACTATATTTGGTTAGAGTTAGCCTTCAAACAAGAGTGTTTGAAACCTGAATATGGGTGAGAGAGTAACGAAGCTTTGCACTCCCAAAAAACACACTTTGCTCCACTATGCTTATGAAATAATTTACTTGTCTTTCAGACTGTCTTCAGCTTGAGGTTCAGACTGGCACGTGGTAACCATGGCGGGAACAGTGACTGTGATGCAGCCGTTGATGTCGAGCCCTACCGTGTGGAGCTCAGGCACCTTCGACTGCTTCAATGACATGGCCTCATGTGAGTGTAGCAGACAGTCCCCTGACTGAGTTTACAGATGAACACAAAGCACTGTAATTTTCCTCTTTGCTTGTCTACAAGCAGTGATTGGCAACTGGGGTTCAGAAGCCCAGGCCCACATATTCCAAATGACCTGGTTTTACTTGGCCAAATGCCCTCATTTTACAGGTAAAACAAGGTGTTTTGGAATATGTGGCATTGGATTGGATTGAAACTTCAAGCTGGCCATCACTGCCTACAAACTGCAGAATAGTCTCTCAATCAAAATGTAGACTAGGCCTACTCCTACAAAATCTGCAGTTGGAGTGGTGCTGTTATAGCCCTTTCAGCACTGGCAAAGTGATAAAGTGCCTGTCGCAAATAAAGTGAAAGAAAAAGTGAAAGCCCATTAGGAAACTCCAACTCCCATTGTCATTGTGACACAGCACTCCACAGCACACAAGTGAACACTGCACGCTGCACACAACGAAATTGCATTTATGCCTCACCCGTGCAAGGGGGCAGCCCTCAGTGGCGCCCCATGGGGAGCAGTGCGGTGGGACGGTACCATGCTCAGGGTACCTCAGTCATGGAGGAGGATGGGGGAGAGCACTGGTGGGTCGGGAGTCGAACCGGCAACCTCTGGGATGCAAGTCTGACGCCCTAACCGCTCACCCATGACTGCCCAAATGAATCCACCACTAAAAATGGTTATTGCAGATATTACTTTCAAAGCTGAGAAAACTTCCTAATGTTACTTTAATGTGCGGGGAAGGGGGGAAAACTAAATCCAATACTGAGTTGTATCTGCCTTTCTCATTGTCTGTCCCTTCGACCAGGCTGCTGTGCTTTGTGGTGCTATCCTTGCTTTGTTGGATCAACTCTCTCCGACTACAATGAAAACTGTGGGCTGATTTGTTGTGATGGTGGGGTTCCATCTCCCATCCACCTGGCCCTGCGATACGGAGTACGGAAGCAGTATGGGATACAGGTACACATTGTGGATCCAAGATTTGTGTCATGGCACTGGTTTTAGATGCTGCATTCTGCCATCACCATTGAAACTGTTATGGGACTGTAGGGAGACCCTCAATTTGAACTGGGGGTGTCATATCCCTTTAAATAACACTGTTGTCCTCTGGAAATGTAAATCGCTCATATGTAAAAACATCCAAACAACTACCAAACGGTCCCACATACTATTCGAAAGCAAGCTATGGTCAGTGTTGATAGAATCGGACAATGGCTGGGTCACCAGGAACACTTTCACACCACTTATTTCAGTCTCTGGACGGGGAGGCCCTCAATTTGATCTGGCCTATCCCTTCAAAGTGTGTATTTGGTGGTTTATTTCCCAAATGTGTGCTTTCCATTCACATATTTCAGCGTAAATCCGCCATTATGAATCCACTAAACATATAGACATGCATATCGTGTCTATATTGCGTCTGCCTGTCCTAGACTAATTGTGGACCAAAAAATGATGAACAAATTAGGTCCACAATTTGGACATCAAATTGTAATTAAACAATTGAACCACAGGCTTTACTGATTTATTTGGACGTGCAGATCATGTCTATATTGCATTGGTCAATCAAGACTAATTCTGACATAATAAATGAAGTGCAGGTTAGCCTGACCCAATCTGGACGTCAAACATTTGATTTAGACTTTCAGGAGGACGTCAAAGAGACGTCTAGATGTCACAGGTGCAGTAAAATTAAATTATTAATTCATGTTTTAATTAATTAATTTTAAAAGATGATGCATTGTTGACAATGTTATCAACAGGCTATTATCCATTAATTTTAATTGTGAAACATTAAATGTGCACTAATTATTATTCATTATTTGTGGGTATTTATGTATGTTCGTATGTTTGTATGTTTTATTTTCTTTTATCTTATGTTTTATTTTGTTATATTTTAACATAATATTTCCCTATATTCTTTATTATCTACCATGCATGTGAATGTTTGCGAACAAGTCAACCATGTGTGCACCCATTAGCTAATGTAGGCTATCTGTTAAAATATCACATTGGGACTGCCAAACAGTCAGAAGAGCTGTGGCCACGTTAAAGCACCACCCGCAAGGTCATGGGTTCGTATCCAGCCAGGGGCATGATGTAAACTGTCTCTCTCTTAGTATTTAGTAATATGATCATATTTATGAATGGGCAGGATACATTTTGGAAATAAACTGAAATTACACACTATTGTGTATCTATGCACAATATTGCATAGTTATGCATGTTAATGGTTTTCACTGTGTATGTGTGTGTGTGTGTGTGTGTGTGTGTGTGTGTGTGTGTGTGTGTGTGTGTGTGTGTGTGTGTGTGTGTGTGTGTGTGTGTGCGTGTGTGTGCGTGTTACATGTGTTTTCTCCAAACCCTTCAGGGCTCTCTCTGCGATGACTGGTGGCAGGTGTGCTGCTGCACCGCGTGCTCCATGTGCCAGGTCGCTCGTGAAATCAAGATCCGCAAAATGCAGCAGCAGACAACCACTGTGATCAATGTTCAACCTGTTAACGTCCAAATGCCGAATCCAGGATACAATCCAAATCCAGGATACAATCCAAATCCGGGATACAATCCAAATCCGGGATACTAAAACAGGCTGTATGTTTGATGTTATTTGGTTCATATTCATTTCATGCTTTAAAAAACATTGTCACAGCCCTGCAGTGGCCAACCGGTAGGGCACTCGCCTGCCATGCAGCTGACCTTTTCCGACCCCTCCCCGTCTCTTTCCCAGTTAGCTTCCTATCCAGCTCTCACACTGTCCTATCAAATGGATTAAAAAAAAACAAAAAAAACTTTAAAAAACACTGTCACAATATTGTTTTTCATTAAATTTCTTTCCCAATATTCTTTTGCAGTGCATGATTAAGTTCAGAGCAATGTCATGATAATGTCAAATACAGTATAAGGTAACTGTCCCGCTGGTAGTAGATACAACTGCCCAATGTGCCCAATATGCCTATGCAATGCTCCCTCCACAATAATGCTTCTCATCAATGCCTAACCTTGTCCTCTCATCAATTATTATTATTTGTCAGCTGAATCAATAAATAATAAATATAATAATAATAATAATAATAATAATAATAATAATAATTATTATTATTATTATTATTATTATTATTATTATTATTATTATTATTTATTGATTCAGCTGACAAAGCTTAGATCATTCCACTGGCATGACCATGATTTCGTTCTCACAGTTCTAAGGTGTCATAACACAAGAGCGGAGGTATGATTTTTAAAATTTTGAATGCACATTACTTAGCCCTGCCCGGTAGGCCTACGTACAACAGTTTTCTGATTGGAAAATTCTCCTATGGCCATTCCATGGAGTGAAGTCTATGAAAATACTGAGGGTGGGAAGGCAAATTGGGCATTCCCAGTCAAAGGGGGGAAATGAGCGAAACTCACCCCCAAAGAGTGAGACTTGAGAGCTCATGAACATAAGGGCAAAGTAATGGTCTGAGTCTGATTATTAAAAAATAGTCTAAAGTTGCCACTAGAGGTCTCTCTATCAGCTACAACAGGCTGTTGTCAGCCAGAGCCAAATTTTAGCTGAGGTTTGGGCATTATTTTTTACCCAAGGCCCAGGGAAATACACCGACCTTTTGTGAGGACATGTGGAATTCAAATATATAGCCTAGTGCTGTTTAACATATTTTACTTAATTAGATGTTGACAGTTTGTTTGTTTTTGTTTGTTTCTTTGCTTTTTTTAAGGGGGTTGTTGCACTGATGATGAAACAAGAATTAGGCCTAGAGATCAGCCTCTTTTGAGGGTCTGTATTTTAAGGGCATTTTTAATTGGGTTTGCAGGGTCTAACAAAAAAACAAGGAAAATGTCATATGAGGCTGTTATGTTTAAAAGTCCAATTATTATATGGACCCAGTGAAATCCAAGGTTCAGCTGTCATCTTTGAAAACAAAGGAAAGAAAACTCCTAAACAACACAGGTCTATATTGTAAGTGTACAAATAAACCTCTGAACAGCCATGTTCTGAAATTATTTAAGTAGTAGGCCTACTACTTGATCTAGTGACAGAATTCAGCTATTGACTAATCGAGAGAGGCAAGACATCGATGACAACGGATGATAGTGACCCCCTCGGCAGTCAGTCTGTTGCTGGTCAGGCCTATAGGCTATGTCTAAAATAAGACAAAAACACAAGCTGGAGGATCTCATTAGGCTTAACTGGCAGAGCGGAAGCCTTTCCCTGTAATTCGGTGTTTCCTTGTGGTGTTGTTGTTCTGCTGTGCAGGAGGAGACACTTACATGCCTATCTGTGGCTGGTCCCTCAGAAGGAAACTCTTCCCAAAGTCAGTCTTATCAGTGTTTGCCCACTGTTCGTCCGGAAACCATTCTGCCACTGTCACGTCGCGCTCACCAGCAAGGCTACAAGCCGGTCTCAATCCAGTGCATGCGCGGGAATGAGCTCTGTCTGGGCATCTCTTCAAAGGAAATTGTTCAGTTTCTCACCAAATATAATGGTGGTGACGCGCTGTTCCATAGTGTCTACTCCGTGAAACGACCCCCCAGTTTAATAATCACAAATGTTATTACCAATGTATCATACACTTTAACAATGCAATGGCCAAAACAGACTTTCATTTTTGCACTTTGTTTGTCTTGGCGTCAGATGCACTGGATGACCTAAATAAAAAGGTAGGCAAGATCATGGAATTTATTATTTTACTTATTTGGGCTATTGTTGGCTTAGCATATAGCTGAACATATTTCATACACTTCTCATACACTTGAATGATATATCGACAAACTCGCAAGCGGCAAACCAATAGAGAAAGTTTAGTCAGAGACTCGAGGAGGCGTTCTCCCTGAACATTACCACTGTCACACAAACCCACTCCCCCTTGGCGCCGGGGGGACAGCTGCCAAACTGAAGCCCCGTTTTGCAAGCATATTCGCTTCAAAATCGTCTTTGATCAACCGTGTCTCCATCCATCGACAAAGCCATATGGGATTTCTTTGGATTGTCTCTATTGACTGCCATAGCGTATAGCTGGCAGAAGTCAAGAGGACCGAAGTCGTTCTGTAAATTCCAACGGAGTGACGGAAACAATAGAAGAAGATTGAGGGAGAGCAAGCAGTTGGCAGATGTGCAAAGGTAAGGCTATTTGTTGTGAGACAAATGTTTACAAAACCAATGCATGCCGTTTGCACTTCTTCTTCTTCTTCTTCTTCTTCTTCTTCTTCTTCTTCTTCTTCTTCTTCTTCTTCTTCTTCTTCTTCTTCTTCTGCGCTTTCTTTTGGCTTCTCTGATTCTTTTTTGATGGAGTATTAATGGCAACTAAATAACAAGCACGCCATTCATTTTCCATATCTGTCTAAACATTGTGACTACAATGGTGATTGGTGATTTACACACTGTGCTCTAACTTACACTTAGAACTATCTCTTAATGCTTTGTATGCGTGCAATAGTATCACATTTCTCTGTGCTGTGTTGGCAGAATGCACTATATGGTGCATCACATCTTCTATGAAAATACAAATGAAATGCGTGCGTGCAGTTTCACAGTTTTTACCTGTATTTTCCACGAGCAAAATGCTCCTTGGGAATTCTTATCAATCTTGCCAACACAGGTCTGATATCTTGGAAGGGTTCCAGTTCACAATGGCAGGACTAGGTGACCCTTTGTCTACAGTAGCCCCTTAGATATAGCCTCTTTCCTTTTTTTGCAAAGCAGTTTTTTTCTATAAAGTAACATTCAGGTTTGTTTGGTTTTCAAATATTATATTATTTGGGGCATGAAGATAGTCTTGTGGCAGTAGTTAAGTTGCATCGAGGTAATCATGTGACAGCTGTGTTGGTGAGTCACTTTGATATAGGCCTACAGTATCCTGTTTATAAAGTCAGTCTTAAAGTAACTGAGATATGACCAGTTTGTCATAGTGTTACATATTATTGTGGCAGTTAGACCTAATATTCTGACAAAGAATCAAAATATTTTGGACACATCCGACTTTGGTATACATTTCAGGGGAGCAGGTATGTGCTTCCATCTACTATGTTACTTTCTTTGAAGTGTTTCTGATGTTCGAAAGCTTAATTCGGTCATTCCTTTCTATGTGCGAGTGTATGGCATGTTTTCAGCAGGGGCTCTGGAGGTGATATAGAATTTATTTCCCTCACTGTTCAGATTTTCTTCAAATAATGTTGTTTTTATGGCCCAGCAGGAGGCTTGTTTTATGTGTTGAAGTGTGGTGGTAAATCCGTCAGGGACTGAACTGCTGCTAATGGACTCTCTAATAGTGGGCCTTTCTCTTTTAGCCAAGCCTTGAGCACTGTGCTATGCTACCAAGTTTTTTTCATGTCTTTGAATTATGAAATGTTTCTGGCTCCCCTAAAGTAATGCAATTATGTATGTCAGTGGGGCAGGCCTTGTGAATGAACCTGTCTGAGAAATTAGATCTCATCATTGGCAACCCATTGAACGGTAGTGGCCTTGGAACAGGGAAGGATAACTTAAGTGCTTCTCTCTCAGTGACCACTTTCCCACCCAGAAGCACCCCTGTGGTGTTGTTATTCAGACAAAGGTCAAATGATGTGCTTCCTCTGATAACTTTCCATCACCCCAGTACAGAGGAGATCCATGGAAATACTGCTTTATTACACATCACATTATTATTACATTACACTTAGCTGACGCTTTCATTTATTCAAAGCGACTTACAACTATTATTTTTCAGGGTATTGGTTACAGTCCCTGGAGCAATGTGGGGTTAGGTGCCTTGCTCAAGGGCACTTCAGCCATGGATGGAGATGTAGGTCGAGGCCAGGAGGGATTCAAACCGGCAACCCCTAGATTGAAAGACCAACTCTCTAACCACTAGGCCACGGCTGCCCCGCATGAGTAGAAATACCTTTTACTGGAAATGATGTGCTTTAAATCATGTAGCCTAACGTCTAAGATACAATATGGTAGGCATATAGAGTTGATATATCTAATAGGTACACAAAATTGAAATGAGCTGTTAGTACCTAGACGTACAGTACTGTATATTTTTTCCCCTTTGTGCGCGGAAGCAAGTTTGTTGGTCTTTCTGTGAATTGTATTCAGCGTATTCTCATAGGCACTAATCAGATTTTCTTTCCTCAAAGAAACGAACAGAGCAGGGGGATCCTCTAAGGGGATGTAACTCATGTGCATTACAGTGACATTGATTTTATCCCTAGGCAAAACAGAACGTAAAGTCTTGCTTTTACCTTATTGGCTGCGGCGAGGACAAGACAGCCTGAAAACGTTATTCTGTGGTGTACTTAACAGACGAGGGGTAGTATTTAATATTCCTGCCACGTGCTTATATAAGCCTTTGAAACACACATGTGTGCGGCAGCCACGCAGATAATTCGGAGCAGATCCGGGCGGCTGGAGCGAGGCCATGGGGTTTTGGGGGTTTTGATTTTTCTCCCCACTTTTCCCCCCCTTCTTGGTCTCTGTTTCCCCTCTCTCTCTCTCTGTTTCAGTTTTCTGCTCTCTGTCTCAATCTCTCCAGCATTTTCCCTCTCTCTCTCTCTGTGTCTCTCCCTCTCTCTCTCTGTTTGTGCCTCTTTTTCTGTGTCTCGCTTGCTCTCTCTGGAGTCAGGCCATTGGGGTTTAAGGTTTATTATTTTTTCTTTTTCTCCTTTTCCCCTTTCTCCCCTCATCTCTCTCTCTCTCTCTCTCTCTCTGCGCCCCTCTCCCTCTCTGTGTCTGTCCTCTCTCTCACTGAGGCACACATACAGGGAGGCAGGCAGGCGGGCCCAGCAGGTTCTGGCAGGGCCTGTGCTCAAATAAGCGTTTACAAAGCGATGTGGCGAGGGGAGAGGAGAGGAGAGTGCTGGGATGGAGGGGCTTGGGCGACCGCACACTACTTGCACTGCGGCGAGGGTCTTTCCTGCCATTTTGCTTGTGTGCTTTTTGCTTTGGACAGGCTTTTGTGGGGTAGCATTGGAGACATCTGCAATTAAAATGTGAGCGCAACGGGTGCCGTCAAGTCCAGACTCTGCCTTCTGTCTCTCTGTCTCTCTCTCTTTACTGGAACACAGAGAAACCTTATATTTTGTGTGGTAAAACACACTGCGTGTCATATTTTTTTGTTTTTCATTTACTGTAAGGGAATGGCAGTGCAAGATTGTAGTTTTCACTCTCCATGTTTTCACAACAGATCGACCAATGCCAACAATTATCTTTGGCAGTGGGCTGGCTGCATTCTGTTGCCGAGGAGATGAGGGATGAAGTCATTTTTTGCTAGCATTTAAAATCCACACGATACTCCCCCAGTATGGTTGCACCTTGACACCTCAATGCTAAATCACAGAGGGTTATTCTCTCTCTCTCTCTCTCTCTCTCTCTCTCTCTCTCTCTCTCTCTCTCTCTCTCTCTCTCTCTCTCTCTCTCTCTCTCTCTCTCTCTCTCTCTCTCTCTCTCTCTCTCTCTCTCTCTCTCTCTCTCTCTCTCTCTCTCTTATGCTATCCTCCCCGAGTCTCAGATGTTTCCATTTTCCTAGTGCAGGAAATAAAAAAGTGAGAGTCAGCCAGTGAGAGAGACAGGCAGGGAAACAAAGAGTGGAAAAAGTCTCATCGTCTCGATTCCAAAACAATGGACATGATTAAAGACGGGATCGAGGAGTAAAAAGCAGTAAATACGCACAATTCCTGGTAGAGATGCAGCTGGAATATTGAAATCCATCCATAACGCATCCATAAAAATACCTTTCCCACTTTGTCTCTCTCAGAGTCTTCCTGTTCCTCCCTCTCTCTACTTCCCTGTGTGTGTGTGTGTGTGTGTGTGTGTGTGTGTGTGTGTGTGTGTGTGTGTGTGTGTGTGTGTGTGTGTGTGTGTGTGTGTGTGTGTGTGATGTGCCTGCATTGGTGGTGACTGCGATATGCCTGCATTGGTGGTGTGTGTGTGTGTGTGTGTGTGCGTGCGTGTGCGTGTGTGTGTGTGTGTGTGTGTGTGTGTGCGTGCGTGTGCGTGTGCGCGTGCGCGTGCACACGTGCGGTGTGCTTACGTGTGTGTGTGTGTGTCTGTGATGTGGTGTGCTTGCTTGCATGCCTGTGTTTGGGTGTTGAGTTAAACCTGGCCCCTGTCAGATGTGTTTCCACCTTGTTTGCTGTCCATTGGGCAGGGGAAGAGGCCAGTGGGATGTTGACCTGGCATCTCTCTCAAGATGTTTCCTATGGCCTTCCCATTGTTTGTGCCATCTCGGTCCCTAGTGCCGCATGCCTCAGACCACGGAGGGCAAGAGAAATGTCAAGTGCTGTTGTTATTAGGAGACTGGCTCATTAGCACATCTGCTGTTGCTATTAGGAGATAACCTAGATATGGTTAGCTTTACTACACCATGACATATGATATGACATCACCATGACCCATTTATTTTCCATTTATTGACTCAGGGGGCCGGCATATTGTAATGTTCTAAGTTCCGCATATTCTAAATTCTAAGTTCTAATGTGCCTGGATTACTAGTTCACATACAAATGGCAAACAAAGAACTTTAAACTTTGAATTGCTATTCTTTAAGAGATTTGGAAGCTTTGGAAGGTACAATAAAATGTATCCATAACAAGGAAAGTTCAAGTTCTTGTCACTTCCAGAATGCTTACGATGCATTGTTCCGAGGATTGAAAACCTCCTTAGTGAATTGTCTTCAGGGACGGGGAAGTTCCTATTCTTGTCTGCTGACTTTTCCTATTTGGTCGTGGTGGGAGGTGAGATCGCCCAAACAGGACAGGTTCCTGCGTCGCCATTCTTGCCCTCTGTCCCTCACTCACCCCCCCTCCCCACACCCTCCACTCTGCTCTGCGACCCTTGCGTGCTGCCATGCAGGACATCCTCTGTGTCGTAGCATCTGGTTGGTAGCAGCGCTGCCCTCTCCACTGTCTTCCTGTTATTTCTGCTGCCGTGAAGGCACAACAGCAGCCCGGTGGTGGATCTGAACAAAGAAGCAGCTTTGTTCATTTCACATACTACTGACTGTAGCCTACCTATGTAAAGTTTTCCCGGGTCCAGGACAAAAGTGTTCTGAAAGCGCCCCCCCAGGGGACCCATTTCTGGGGCCCCTCTCTCCATGGGCCCGGGACAACGGACCTGCTTGTCCCCCCTGTTGGTTTCCTTACATACATACATAGTCTTTAAAGTGATTTTTGTTTACCAGATTTTGGGCACTAAAAAGACTGTAGCGTTGCTAAGTGGAGATAGATGAGGGCCCCCATCGCTTCACAGGGGCCCACACACAGTGACAAAACTATGATGTGGTGGGGCTGGGGCTGAGGGCCTATGTTTGTTTTCTTTAAGGGGCGCACAACTTCTAGTGGCGCCCCTACGAAAAGCACAACAAACCCTACTGTCTGAAAAAAATCACAGCTGATTTGCATTGAGGAAAGAACCGTTTCTTTTCTCTTTGCAGTGGAATGTTTATGTTATGGCAACTCTTGTATCCTTAGCTACACAAGGAAGAGAACGTATTGTTGAGAACATATTGTTATGGAACTTTTCTGCACTGAGATCTGCGTTTTTGACCCACAGTGTGTCTAGTTATGCAACCACATTTGTGGTGCACACAGCACACCTTCATTCGTTGACAGGGAGGCCGACAAGGGTGTACAAAGGGTTCAGTTGTCCTGTGACCATGAGGGGGGCCCAGAGGTGGGTTACCATTAAATTGAATGCATTGAGTGGGGGTCTTTGATAAGGTTTTGTCCCGGGCGACCAGCCAATGCTGTCAGTGGCGCTTTCCATGCACACACAGGGTCTTTGCTTTTCTTGCCTGAGGAGCAGCTTTGAGCCTGGAAACTTATTTCTTTTCAGTCAACGGGGACAAATATTTGGAAGTCGTCTCGGTGGAGTCACCTACAGGTTAGAAGGAGAGCACCAGACGCATTTTGTCTTTGAAATCCCTTTTTTTCCAAGGTACAGAGGGGGGAAGAGAAGTCTTCCTCTCCTGCTGTCCAAGTGTGCGTTGATTAAGCCACACACTCCACATCTGGTGATATTTTTTTTTATTGCTGCCCACGTCCAAAAAAATGCTAAAATGATCAGTGCATTAATCATGAGCAGGTTTCCTGCTCTGCTCTCCAGAAAAGCAGCACAGCACCGTAGGAAGCCTAGCCTGTAAATCAGCGGGGCTTTAACGGGTGGGGGGAGAATTTACTGGCTAGGGCCCGCCATGCTATAAAGCCATGCCTGCATCCATCGAGGGAGGGGGGACTGATACTGTATGGTACGAGAGAGACACACTCCTCCTCCTCCTCCTTTATGCTGCCCTCCTGAAAGCAGCTCACCACCTCTCTACCCTCACAAGACCCTGGGCTGATAAACGACATACTTAAAGACTTAGCAACAAAGACGAGACCTCCCTTCCTCCCTCCCTTCCTCCATACCTCCCTCCCTCGTTGCAATCAAAATTGGGAGCGTTCCAAAAACACTTTTTGTGGTGGCCGTGATGAAAGAAAGAGCTCTTCAGTGCTTGACATCTCGAAGTCTTAATGCAGGGGCTGTACTGGATGCATTATGTTACATTAAGTCAAGTTGCGTCAACAAATACATTGTAGCATCAGCATCAGTGTAGCGTCAGCATCAGTTGGTTGATAGAAGAAGCAAGTCTCTGTGATGGAACACCGCAAGAGAACAGCATCGGGTTTCATATGCCCTTTGTGTTGTTCGTGTCCATGGGTGGAGCAGTGCATTGCGTTATTGCATTCTCTTTTTATATGGAGTTCTGTGGGCGACCCTCCCATTGCTGACTCTTGTAATGCACTCAAATATGGAACCAGTTTTCTGAGGTACACAGGTTGACGTGTGGAGATACCTTTTCTACTGTATACCGTACATAGCAAACAGGAAGCTCGGCATGCATAGACACTAGGCCAATAAAAAAACAATAACAGAAAAAAACAAACAAATAAAAATACATTCGAGCATGACAAACAGTTCTAAATGAGTTTCAGGCGGTATTAAGGGCTGCTAATAAACTTACCAGCCAACCAGTGTTTTTCATGCAAACCAGATGTTTCCACTAGTGGGTGTTTTCTTCTCCCTCGTATTCTCTCTCTTTCGGGTCAAAGGTCGGGAAAAGCTAAACTAACCCAGCAGCACTCTCAGATGTACGGTAGTATAATGCACAATGTCCCCCCACCTGACAGGTGATGCCAGTGATATGGGCTATTGGCTTGCAGACAGGAGCCAACACTCTGTGTACCGCAACATTGATGAGGTCTTTATTGGCAGGCATTCCTCACCGGAGAGAGAGAGAGAGAGAGAGAGAGAGAGAGAGAGAGAGAGAGAGAGAGAGAGAGAGAGAGAGAGAGAGAGAGAGAGAGTCCAAACTCCAGAGTGGCCCCTCAAAATCAGTAAAACCTTTTTTGGTCCAGAATCAGAACTGTACGTACGTACACATGCACGTATGCACACACACACACACACACACGCACACACACACACACACACACACACACACACACACACACACACACACACACACACACACACACACACACACACACACACACACACACACACACACACACTGTAGTTGGTTTTCTATGCACATACTGTATTCCATGCTGTAGGCATAAGACTGACTTAAGAATTTTTATATTCAATTAATAGTTGAACCATTCACCCCACTCCCTACATTTTGCTCAAATTTAACTTGCATAAGTTGCTCTGTGATCTAGACACATCTGCTGTGTATTTCAGTACACTCCCGGTTCCTTCATGCTGCAGGCACACTGTGCTATAGGGAACACACCACCGAACCTGCAGTCCACAGTACAATACACAAGATCTTGTATTAGAATTGTTGACTCAGCTTTGCTCTCGCTCTTTCTCTCTCTCTTTCTCTCTCTGTGTCTTTCTCTGAGATCCAGAATAAGCTTTGCACTCTATTGTGAGGGCAGGAGAAAGAGAGAGAAAGCTTTACTTCTCGTTTGCTCCATCCCCAGAAGAACTTCCATGACCTCATTCAGCGCTTGTGTGTTTTGGTGGAGCGCTGAGAGCAGATCGAGTCTCCAATCGGTCATACTTGGCAGAGCCCGGTAACGTCTCTCCGGCTTTCGGAGGTTTTGTGCACGAAGAAAATGCAGTGTTTAACACTTAGAGAGTTGATTGGACATCTAGAGTGCACTTGCTTGGTCCCAGAGTACTCCCTAAGGGTTGAATCAGCACTGCATCTTTCACCGTGTAGCCTTTTCAGGCAGATGGGGCAGTCGATGGGCCTATTCTCTCGCTGCTGAAAAAGACTCAATTACATCATAACAGCATTGCTATTGGCAATACCAAGAGACTCAAGTAACAGATTAAGACATCGTCATTACCATTCATGTTAGAGTAGTGTTATAACAGATATGCTCTGTACAAAGGAGTTCAATTACATTTCTGGCCTGGCTTGGCAAAGAGTGGAAAGGAAGATATTGCATTGCACTCTTTGCAGCACTGAGGGGTTGAGAGCATGACTTTCTTTTTTCTCTTCTCTTTGCTCTTTGTCCCGTTTTCCTTTTTGTCTGTCCCTGTACAGTGGATAGATGTTTGGACGAGGAGTGTCCAGGTCTGTGTTAAAGGAGACATACAGCACCTTCTGGACATAGTACATTTTTCAAGTTAACAAGCGGCCCCTCACAGACGCAAAACAAAAAAAACAGCCAAAAAAGGAATCGCATCTGGTCTGTGCTGACATTCCAGGTGGTTCAGGTCTCCAAAAACTATGACTTTTTTTTTTACAGAAATAAATAAATAATAAAGCAGGTACTTTAAAGTGGACTGTAAATTTTGCAGTCTGTCATATTCATAGCCTATAGTCTGGCTACCATATTTGGACAAGCGCGGGAGATTTTGATGCCATATATTTTCCCCCACAGGCACGTTCCTGTCGCCGTTTGTTTGGCAATGTGTTGTGTTTAGTGTGTGAAATGAGTCATAAATGATAAGATAACTGGAGTGGTGACCTGACCTCACCACGGCCGAACACAACACAGTGACTCAGGGACTCTGTGTGCGAATTTATTAGTCCGATAAAAAGACAACTCCCCTATGGGCCCCCTCCCTGAGCCGCACCACCTCTCTCCTCCGTCCTCTATCCTCCCTCCACTTCCTCCACCACCCCCTCGTCCTTCTTTTTTGCTACTGGGGGAACTGGCCTGCAGGAAGAGGCGTAGTGGAAGTGAGTCTGCTGCTTCCATAGGCATCTGATGATTCATGGCAACAGGGCTTAGTGACTGCTGCCATTGGCATTTTAGAGGAATCTGATTGCATCTTTTGGAAATAAACATACACACGCACACACACAAACACACACATACACACACACATACACACACGCACGCACGCACGCACGCACGCACGCACGCACGCACGCACGCACACACACACACACACACACACACACACACACACACACACACACACACACACACACACACACACACACACACACACTATTCAGAGGCGCTGTGGCTCCGTTGCCTAACCTAAGGTACCATACCATATACCTGGGAACCTGGGTTTGAATCCGGCTCCTGATCCTTCCCCCATCTCCGTCACTTTGTTTCTAACTGTCCCATCCTAATTAAGTGCATGACCAAAAACCCACAACTCTTCACTTTCTGATAGGGTTTAAGTGTTTTGCTAAGATATTAAGAGCGTATAGTCATTGTATAAATACATGTACTAAACTTTCTGTCCATGCATCACAGCAGACCCAAGAATCATATTTTCCATGTGGCCTACATGTGTACTTAAAAGACAAGGATTGCGTGTTAAAGTGTAACCCACACAAAGACATTACAAATGGAGGGGGGTGATGCAGGAAGAGGTTTATAGGGGGAAGTGTGATTACTTTGATTGGCATGTGATGATTCACGTCAGTGGCTTGGTGAGTTTTGCCTTTAGCATTTCAGTGGAGTGTCTAGATGACCGCATCGTAGAGTTCAGGAAATTCTTACCTAATTTATGTGCATTCCAAATATGCATTATACAAAACAAATTCTTAAAAGGAAAAGAGAAATTAATATGGGACAGTGGCCCAGGTTGTGTAGGCAAGGACAGTAGTTCTACTTATGATATACAGTTGTTTTGTCTCTGTATGAGTGCTGACTGGATGAATTGCAGAGAATAGGCTACCTTTGAGTCACATCTTTATCTCATGTGATTATAATGTCTTACAACGCCTCCAAATCTTAATAATTGCCTTACAATGACAAGTCTGTTGCCACACATCATATCACAGCTTGGTCGTGGTGTGATAGCACAAACATTTGTGGTTTAAGACATTACATTATTTGCCTTTTCTCTTCAAAATGAGAGTTGAGTTTCAAAACATAATTATTCATGTCAGTGGTTTGGTGAGTGGTGCCATTGGCATTTCAGTGGAGATTCTACATCACCACATTGTGGAGTTCAGGAAATTGCTATTGAAAT
>NC_085861.1:39615973-39618473 GCF_034702125.1 Engraulis encrasicolus
TCATTATGACTGGGAAAATTGTACTTTTCATGCACTAAAAGGGGGATCTTCTCCATGGTCCGCTATTTTGAATTTCAAGAAATGCACATTTTTAGCAACAAAAATGACTTGTACTTGGGCCATACTAGAAAATATTCCGTTTATTATTTAGTAAACTTTCATGTTTTTGGCAAGAGGCAGCCCCGTTTCAATGAGCAGTATGTTGCAGGTCCTTTCTTGACCATTTCCTGCACAGTGTACCTTTAATGTGCTTTTTTCTTATATAAGTGTATTTCTCCTTTCCTCACCCTCTCACTTTACCCTCTCTCATTTTTTTCTCTCTCTCTCTCTTCCTTCTTTCTTTCTTTCTTTCTTTCTTTCTTTCTTTCTTTCTTTCTTTCTTTCTTTCTTTCTTTCTCTCTCTGGAGAGAGTCTGAACGGAGGCAGAAGGCCAAGAGGCCTGAGGATCTGTCCTGAGTCCTCCACAGGGGTGTAATTGGGTTCTAAGCTGACTTTTACGAGTGTGGTTTCGATAGGAAGCACATCTGTTTTCACCTGTCTCTTAGATGAACAACGACGTCCACGAATATAAAGAAGCCTGCGTGTTTGAGTGTCTTGGCAGTATTCTTCGCACTTATTGACTTTGAAAATATCCATGCTCACACAGACATAGCGCTACCCACACGTCATATGTATATGCAGATACACATATGCTCATATAGAGGTACACATACAGAACTAAGCGTGCACACAGACACACTCTCTCTCTCTCTCTCTCTCTCTCTCTCTCTCTCTCTCTCTCTCTCTCTCTCTCTCTCTCTCTCTCTCTCTCTCTCTCTCTCTCTCTCTCTCTCTGTCAAACACACACACTCACACTCACACACACACACACACACACACACACACACACACACACACACACACACACACACACATACATACACTTATTTGCTTTGAAAACATCGTTCTCACATGCGTACAGACACACGTCATGCACACACTTGCAGACATTCGCACGCTCATACAAATATGCACAGACACGCTCATACAGATACACACACGTAAACGCACATGCGCACACACACACATACACGTGTGTGCGCCCGCACACACACACACACACACACACACACACACACACACACACACACACACACACACACACACACACACACACACACACACACACACACATACACACGTACACACACTCACACAGCTGTCCCCCATATCATATGCATAGATGTGCGCATGCAGGCAGGCAGTTGCCTCATCCAGTCTGGCCTCTCCGCTTCTCCAAAAGGCTTGGTCTCTGCCTGTCTAGAGATGATGTGACGTAAGGCCTTTCCAATCCACAGCCTCCTGTAGCACACGCGCACACGCCCAGCACATCATGTAGTCCAGCCTGCCAACACAAACACTCCCCCACGCAGAGAGGGACACGGCCGGGGCTGCTTTAGGGGAAAAAAACATGGCAAGGTTTTTTTTCTTGCCTCAGGGGAGGAACTGAAGTTGAGTGGTGCTGGAGGAGGAAAGGTGTGGTTGGTCAGCATGCTGTTGAATATCAGAGCTCCTGATCATGGTCCTGTGAGGACACAAGTATGGGCTTTGATGTCTTGAAGCAGAGGGTGACCTGGGATTCAAGTATGGACAGAGAGAGAGAGAGAGAGAGAGAGAGAGAGAGAGAGAGAGAGAGAGAGAGAGAGAGAGAGAGAGAGAGAGAGAGAGAGAGAGAGAGAGAGAGAGAGAATGGATAGAGAATGGAGAGTTGAAAATGGAGGTGGGGTGCATGGGTTTGCTATATTCAGAGTCATGATATCGCTGCAAGAGGGCAGTGCGGCCTTTCATACCCTTCAGTCCAGAAAACAACCACATAATAATATTATGATGTGATAGTGCTTCCAAGCTTAAAATCATGATGATGATGATGATGATTATTATTATTTTTAATGATTAATAGCCTCTTGTAACCTATTCTACCTATAAACTGTGAATTTTATTTCATAATATTGGCAAATATGAAAATTCATTTAAAAAGATACATTTAAAAAAACATGGATTGTATCAAACAGTACGTCAAACCGTACCGTACCGAACCAAATGGTAGGTATCGAACCGCAGGTCGTCATACGAACCGAATCGTGAGCTGAGTGTATCATTACAGTCCTAATAGACACAGAGAGAGATGCAACGAGAGACTAGAGGGGTAGATAAATAAGGCTGGTTGGAGGAGAACAAGAGAGAGAGGGAGGGGAGAGAAAGACAAGAGAGAGAGAGAGAGTAAAGGTGGTTGAGTGTGAGTGAGAGGAGCGTGTGGCTACCGGTATGTGCTCCTTTGGGAGACGGGCCAGTGAGGGGAGAGGAGGCAGCAGCAGCAGAAGTGGTGCAGAGGAAGGGAAGGGGGAACAGATATCCTGTTATTTTGTTTTAAACTGCAGACAGTTCAGGGCCGTGTGTGTGTGTGTGTCTGTGTGTGTGTGTGTGTGTGTGTGTGTGTGTGTGTGTGTGTGTGTGTGTGTGT
>NC_085861.1:39623473-39663473 GCF_034702125.1 Engraulis encrasicolus
AAAGCCCTGGCAGTTGTGTGTGTGTGTGTGTGTGTGTGTGTGTGTGTGTGTGTGTGTGTGTGTGTGCGCGTGTGTGCGCGTGTGTGTGCATGCGTGCGTACAAGGGTGCATGTGTGCGTGCGTGCGTGCGTGCGTGCGTGCGTGCGTGCGTGCGTGCGTGCGTGCGTGCGTGCGTGCGTGCACGTGTGTGTGCGTGGGTGTGTGTGTGTGCATCACAAGTGCATGAGCGTGCATACCTATTTGCTGAGCCTGTATTTGAGTGTACATGCTCCAGGACTGCTTGCACATCTGCATGCGTTTGTGTGTGCGTGTGTGTGTGTGCGTGTGTATAGCGCGTGCGTGTGTATGTCAGCATGCATGTATCACTACTGTTTTTGTGAGTGAGTGGGTGTACGTGTATGTGTGTGGGGGGTCTTTGAGGTTTCTCTTCTGGGAATAAGCATTACTTCATCAATGACAGGGACTAATGGGAGCCTGTAGCTGCGATGGGCATTGGGCTCCTTCTGATCCCTCCAGTGTGTGGGTGTACACGTGTGCATGTGTTTGCGTCTTGTGTCTGTATCCGTGCATGTGTGTGGGTTTGTTCTTTTTTGGGGGGAGTGCATGGGGGTGGTGTGTGTGCATGAACAGCAATGTGTGTGCGTGTGTGCGTGTGTGCCTGCGTGCGTTCATGAGTGTGTGCATGCGTGCATGTGTGTGTGTGAGAGAGTGTGTGTGTGTGTGTGTGTGTATGAGAGAGAGAGAGAGAGAGAGATAGAGAGAGTGTGTGTGTTTGTCTGTGCTGGTAAAACGCTTTAGGGTTCTGCAGCCACTGCGCTCTGCCACCCATCCCCCCACCCCCCCCCCCCCCCCTTACCTCTCTCTCTCTTACCCCCTCTCCCATTTCTCTCTCCCACCCTCGACCTCCTCTCTCTCCTCTGCTTTCTCTCTTTCTTTTTTCTCTCCTTCTCTCTCTCCCTCTCACTTTTCTCCCCTCTACCCTCCTCTCTTTCCCCTGCTTGCCATGACTTACGCAATAGTCATCAGTCAGGGGGCTCTGGCCAGCTGTTGTGCAGCGATGTGCTGTGTGAGTACGGGGCTCATCCACCTTCGTATATTATGCTGACATGCTGTTTCCCCCACCTCATCCCCTTCCACCCCCACTTCTCCTTGCTTTCACCCTCCCTCCCTTTCTCTCTCTCTTCGGACGATGGATGGATCCCGATGCATTCCAACATTTCTGAGTGAGGGAGCATCACAAGCCACATGAGCTCAGTGAGAGGGGGGTGAATTATAAGCATAACACGCCGGGAAGCTGACAGGAGGGGGACAAACGGGCTAGTTGCCCTGGGCCCAGGTAGAGAGAGCAGGGCCCAGAATGGGGTCCTCTCTCCATTACATGTATTGGTTGGGGTGGGGCTTTCAGCTGATTTTGTCCTGGGCCCAGGGAGTGAGCAGAACCCAGAATTGGGTCCTCACTGCATTACATGTATTGGGTTGGGGGGGGGGGGTGACGATTACACTCAGCAGTCTTATATCTTACTGGATTGGTCAGTAAGGGATGGGGTAGGAAGTGATGTCATGGTTTATTTACTTTTCTTCTTGTGTTTGTTTGTTTTTGTTTGTTTGAAGCTTTCTTGTGTGTAATGCTATCCACAGAGGCCCTCCAGAGGAAGCAGGGCTGTGGGTCAGCCGGGACATCTCTCTGCTTCTGCAAGTCCCTCTCTTCTCTCTTCTCTCTTCTCCTCTTTCCTCCCCCTGTTCTCCGCCCTGTCCCTTCTCCCCTTCTCCTTTTCGCCTCCCTCTGCTGCTTTCTTCTGTTTTCTTCTTCTCTCCCTTCCCTCTGTCACCAACTCAGGGCCAACTCGTTTTTCTTTTTCTCCCCAGCTAGCCCACCCCCCTCCCTGTTATTTTCCTGCTCCACACAATCCCTAGCTCCAAAAAGTGAGTAATATTTTCTACCTCAATTAGAAGTCCAACCTCAGAGAGAGAGAGAGAGAGAGAGAGAGAGAGAGAGAGAGAGAGAGAGAGAGAGAGAGAGACAGAGAGAGAGAGAGACAGAGAGAGAGAGAAATAGGCAGAGAGGTGGGCAGATAGAAAGAGAGATGGGCAGAGAGAGGGAGAAAGAGAGAGAGAGTGGGGGGATGACAGGGAGAAAAAGAGAGATGTGGAGAGGGAGAGATGAAGAGAAGGGGTACTAGAGAGGCCATTTGATGAGTGCCATGTGCTGTGTGCAAGACGTCACTCTATACACCAACATTAGGAAAGGAAATCGAAGAGAAAAAAACAAGCTCCCCTCTCCTCTGCTTGCCTCTCTCCAGGACGCCATTATCCTGTTATAACACAGACCACTTGCCATACAGAAATAGGCTGACGGGAACAGCGTAAGCAATCCATATGGATCTTCACTTGCCAATGCCCTGAACTTTTGCATCCATGTTATACGTGCCAAAATTTTTTTTTTTTTTCTATCAATGCAATTTGCTTGCTAGCATTGAGCATGCACCATGATGATTGGTTTAAACGAGGATGAGGGATGGGTTACAAATCAGGAGTAAGGTGTTAAGAAATAGTTAACAAAATGCAAAATGTATGCACCATAAAGAGTAGTTAGTGGCCAGAGTTTTGTACTTTTGACTGGGGCTGCAAGACTGTGTTAGGGGATGCTATGTCCACACTCATATCCAAACCCAAAGTTGATTTGACAAGCTGCAGAATAATTCAACCTGCTCCTTTCATTCGTGTCACATCAAACAAAAAAATAAAATAAAATAAAATAAAAAATAGGCCAGGCTTTGCACAATCACGTTGACAGTTAAGGCTTCTCAAGCCATACACATATACAAACAGGCTCCTGTTTTAGAGTGACCGGGCAACAGATCAAGCCGATTTTTTTTATTTCATGTGTGCATGGGGGGAATGGACAGACAAGTTATTAGCATAGTAAGTATGACAATAACAGAAGTGCCGGGAATACAGCAGCAGCAATAGCAACATTCTACCGAAAAACAAAAGCGTAAAAAAGGCCTGGGGCTAAAAAGAAAGAAAGAAAGAAAGAAAGAAATTGGAAGGGCTTGGAAAAGACCTCCCATCTGTTTCCATTTGTCCCTCGCTCCGAGGCTTCGTCATCTGGTTTCTGGAAAAAGCGTTGTGAGCGAGTGGGGCCGCCGAGCGCGAGGTCCTTTTAAATTGATTGAGCGCTACGGTTTGCTGGGGTTGCTCCTAGGGTCTGGGTTCACTTTTTTGGGGCCCTTTTCTCCTCAGTTTGAAAGCGCCTGACATTTGTCAGCCAGGGCCAGTGTGAGTGAGTCAGTGGTGTGTGTGTGAGTATCTTTGCATTTAGCTAAAAATAAGCCTCACACTCACTCACACACCCAGCCCCTAACCCTGAGTAGTGCAGTCATTTTCCGATGTTAAGTACAAACAAACGTTGATGAGGAAACTGGCAAATGTGCCCCTCAGTGTGCGTGTGTGTGTGCCTTGACACACGGGCTTGCATGTGTGTGTGTGTTTGTGTGTGCGTGCATGCGTGGCGTGCGTGTGTGTGTGTGTGTGTGTGTGTGTGTGTGTGTGTGTGTGTGTGTGTGTGTGTGTGTGTGTGTGTGTGTGTGTGTGTGTGTGTGTGTGTGTGTGTGCTGCAACAATCTACCTTCGTGAGGCCACTGCTATTGGAGCACACCAACAAGGTGGGGCCCTCACTCCATGTGGAGCCCAAATCCTGGCCACCACATGTTTGACACCTTTTGCTTTGGGTAGTTTTGTATCATATCCTCATTGACAGGTTAAGATTAGGGATTATTTTGGTTTGAGCACAGTTAAGAATTTTAGCTATTGTTAGGGTTAATATGAATGAAAGTCAATGGGTGGGCCCCACAAAGATATAAATGTGGGGCTGTGTGTGTGTGTGTGTGTGTGTGTGTGTGTGTGTGTGTGTGTGTGCTCGCGTATGTGCTCATGTGCGCGTGCATGTGCGCGCACGTGTGTGTGCGAGAGCGTGTGTGTGTGTCATCATTTGTTTTTTGTTTGGTTGTTTGTCTGTGCACTATTTAACTTCACTTTGAAACGGTGTGAGTGAGTTGTGTGGCTACCATTGTGTCTGTTGCTGTGCGTATGCAAGGCAGTGTGCGCCTGTCTCCTCTGATTCTTTGTGTGTGTTTGTGTGTTTATACCATCTTCTTCTCATAGTGCCTCCCGTCTTGACTGTGCCACATGAAAGCTGGGCAGACGCAGGGTACGGCTGTCTCTGTTTTGCTCATTAAAACCCAAAGCCAGGGCGTGCACATTGTGTGCGTTATACCACCGCGCTTGCCAAGAGAATTCCAGACACCTCTTTGACTCAGTGTCTGCAACATTGTCTCACGCCTAATGCCTCTTGTGATGTGAGAAGGCGTCTTTTCTGCCTGTTCACCACCACTGCCACCTCCACATAGTACAACTCACACCACACATACAGTAATCCAATTTAAGTGCAATTGAGTGTTTGTATTACATCACTAAAAAAAGTAAAACTTCCCTGTGTAAATGTGCACTGTGTATGGTGGCCAGAGTAGGTATTGCAACTAACATTTTTTTTGTTGTTGGGTGAGGCATTTCACGCGGGCCATGGGGGTGTGGGGGTGGGGGGTGTTAGGATTGTGTGTGTGTGTGTGTGTGTATGTGTGTGTGTGGGGGGGGGGTTGGGGGGTTGAATTCACGCTGCGTAAATGCAAAACGGCAAAACAATGAGTAAAGTATGACATTGGTGCATGCGTCCCCTATGCAATGAAACAAAATTAAAACAAAATAGGAGCTCAGATAACAATTTAGGAGCAAATTGTGAAATTGTTGACAAACAGACAAAAAGGGTCTAAGAGAGTAGGCTATGCCTTTTTCCCCACACACATAGGTGCACACACATTCTACATGAGGGATGCTGGTCACAGGGCCAGTTTTTCAAAATTCCTCCCAGTAAAAGGGCTGAACTACATATTACACATGTATGTCTATATTCACATTCATTACACATTCATTTCTATATGCAGCCCGATGTCTCCTCTTCTGTCTCAATGAAGGCCTGCCGCCTAACTCATTATCATACAACTGTAAAACAAAGCCTGGGGAGTGTCAGTAAACTCATCCCAACTGTCCCTTCTCTGAAGGCTTCTTATTGCTCCCAAACCCAAGTTAACTACAGCAACTTGACTAGGCATTTGATCCTTCTGTCTTTCAAGCGCTCATGGTTTCCTTTATAGGATGTATTTCCTCCAGGAGGAAAATTCGAAGAGAAGGAAATCGTTTTTCAAATCGTTTTTAAAAATACGGAAATCGTTTAAAAAAAAAAGTTTTTTTTTCTTTAACATCTTCGGAAACTATGGCGGCCAAATTTAAACTATGGCGGTGCGCCATAGTTTCCTCAATGTATGGGAAACACTGCAGTCAATTCATCACTTAGAGACTACTCTGGGACCAATTACACTCTAGAAGATGGTAAATCAAGTCTCGAAGTTTAATTAACACTGCATTGTATTACTGTGTGCACACAATTGTAACTAAAATTAAAATCACAAAGCCTTACCATAACAACAATGTTTGCTCTATGAAAGGGTATGTATCACATACACCAACCCTTTTATTATTAAGAATGATATTAAAACAAAACATAGCCTCTTGAACAGAAATCATGCATGTTGTTATGAATAATATTTTTAATCCTGTTCGAAATGAGCTTGCTTTGATCTTGTCCTCAAAGGCGCTGACGTATGCCCATGGAGTATGGTGGTATCAATGCCAGGTTAAATACAGCTTTTAACCTTTTTACTTTTGAAGAGAGTGCCTTGGTATTTTTTCTTTTTCAATGTCCACAGTTTGTTGATTGTATGAAAGAGTGTGCATGTTCCGTTTTGCGTTTTTGAGAGAGAGAGAGAGAGAGAGAGAGAGAGAGAGAGAGAGAGAGAGAGAGAGAGAGAGAGAGTGTGTGTGTGTGAGAGAGAGTGTGCCGCTGCTAAAGGTTTTGAGGCCCTAAGCATAAGAGACCGCCTCATAATTAAATAATAATGACAAAAATCTGTTTTTTTTTTTAGTCAATCTCAATTTAGGAGGCCCCAATTTTAGGGGCAAAGTGGTTGAGGCCCTAAGCGCTCTGCTTGCTCTGCTTATGCTTAGCTACGTCTCTCTCTCTCTCTCTCTCTCTCTCTCTCTCTCTCTCTCTCTCTCTCTCTCAGAGAGAAACCTACCAACACTTACCAACCATTGTGGGGTACCTGATGTCCCCATTAAGTAACAAGTAACATACGGTATTGGTGTGTGTGTGTGTGTGTGTGTGTGTGTGTGTGTGTGTGTGTGTGTGTGTGTGTGTGTGTGTGTGTGTGTGTGTGTGTGTGTGTGTGTGTGTGTGTGTGTGTGTGTGTGTCTTGTAGCATCCAACTGTGTTGATCACATCGATATTTTAGATGAGCTTACATTAGATTCAACCAAAGATTTTCTATGTTTCTTCCATCTCTGATTCAACTTTATTGTCATTGCACATGTATAAATGCACAGGATAGGGAAATCCAATCTACGATAGGGAAGCGTAGATCACATTGTCACAAAGTGCAGTCTACACAGTAACAAAATGCTGTAGATGTATACAGTATGTCACATAAGTGAGTACACCCCTCACATCAATCATTGTGTCGAAGTGAAATGTCTTTAATGTTGTCCTATGAAAATATATACTTACAAATCTGCAAAAATGTGAGGGGTGTACTCACTTATGTGACATACTGTATAAATATGTTGATTTGCACTTCTATTTGAATGTGTCGTGGCGGGTAGAAGAATATGTTGATTTGCACTTGGTTTTGAATGTGTCGTGACGGGTAGAAAAATATGTTGATTTGCACTTGGTTTTGAATGTGTCGTGACGGGTAGAAAAATATGTTGATTTACACTTGTTTTTGAATGTGTCGTATGGTGAGTAAAAGAAGGGATTAGGCAGAACATATGCCAGTCCCTAGCAGACCACAAGAAGAGTGTGTTTACCGTAAAGGCAGCGTGATTGTCATCCATACAGGGCCATTAAGCAGGCCAATGATGTGTCAGCCTGTAAGAATCTGCTTGTGGCTAAGACACTTTTTTTACTCCCTAATGAAGTTGTGTGCGTGTGTGTGTGTGTGTGTGTGTGTGTGTGTGCGTGTGCGTGCGTGCGTGCGTGCGTGTGTGTGTGGGCATGCGTACGTGTTTTGTGGGCACATGTGCGTGTCGCTGTGCATGTGTGTATACGTGTCTGTGTTGGCATAAGAGTTGAGTGCGTTGGGGGCGGGGGGGAGTTGTTGGCACTCTTGGGTCTGTGTGTGTGTGCGTGTGTGTGTGTGTGTGTGTGTGTGTGTGTGTGTGTGTGTAGGAGGCAGAGTAAGAGAGAGCCTAATTAAACTATTTACCCCAGTCATATGAAGTGACTGTGCAGGCCCCCTATACCCAGCCCTTAATGGAAACCTTCTGTCTGGCCCAATAAAACTTCTCCTTTTGTGGTGTTCCCTTTTCTTTTCTTTTCTTTTCTTTTCTGTTCTGTTCTTTTTATTTTTTTCTGACATTATTTTCTTCTCGCAGCCCCCCTAAAACATTGCCAGGGCGCCTTTTAAAGAACCGAACGAGTTGAAAACCGATAACATCTTTAAATAAAAAATCCTGCAATCTGGATTTTTTAGTGCTCAGATCCAGACTTCTCTTTTCATCCACTGTTTGGCTACAAAAATCAATCCCACAACCCCCAGAAGCATATGTTTGTAGCATTTGCACTTTAAAAAGGATACGCATCCTGAACTCATCCAGTTTTGCTACCGGTCACATTCCCTTATCAGTCGCTGAAGAGGTGTGTACAGACAGCGTTTGCCGGCTTTGATCCTTGTTGTCGTTGGAAGGCGCTGAGAAAACACAAGCCCTTTGGCTGGCCTGCTCCCTCACTTTGTGACGTGCCACAGAGTTTGTAAAAGTGGCGCACCGCTGCGTTCCCACGACTGAAGGAGAGCAGGGAAACAAAAAAAAAGCTTCCCTACATGGTCTGCCGGCCACGGCCGCGGTGCTTGGTCCCCTCAAACTGACCGCTTTTGTCCATGAGAGGGGCGGCGAGGCCACCTTCCGCAGAGGATGAGCTCTCCATGGGAGACGGGGACTGTCCCCCTTCCCCTAGCGTCGCGTCGTCCCGCGGGGCGCCGTGCAGATTAGAACCAGATGTCCCTTCCCAAGGGTAGTGTAGTGTAGTGTGATGTAGTGTGGTGTGGGGTGGTGTAGTGTGGTGTTGGGTGTGTGGTTTGGTATTTGTGTGTGTGTGTGCGTGCATGCGTGCGTGCGTGCGTGTGTGGTGTGTATGTGTGTGTGTGTGTGTGTGTGTGTGTGCGTGCGTGCGTGCGTGTGTGTGTCTTTTTTGTTTCTGAGCGTGAGAGAGAGAATTTTGTGCGTGAGGCAGAGAGAGCTCAATGTTTCCTTTTTTCAGTGTGATGTCACGTGCATTGTTTGTGCTTGTGTATCCATGTGATGTAGGCTATACAAATACTTGATGTCAGTTACTTAAAGGGAAGCATTTTAGCCCTTGTATTGTGTGTGTGTGTGTGAGAGTCATAGAGAAAGAGAGCAAGAGAGAGACAAACAAAGAAAGCGCCCGTGCGCCCATCCGTCCGTGCGTCCGTGGGTCCGTGCGTCCGCTCATACGCATATACTGTATGCATATATGCATTTCTGTCCGTGCATTGCATTTCTGTCTGTGTGTCTGTGTGTCTGTGCGAGGGACACGGTTATTGCGTGAGAGATTGTGTGGAGAGACCTTAACTGATTGATAGTAGAACAGGAGCACAGACAGACACATTCTTCTTCCCGTGTCCCTTCTCTTGGATTCCTCCGTTTTCGCATGCCATATGTGGATATGCTCCCTCCTTCCTAAAAAAAACCCCTCACCTCTGGCCAAGCGCCTGCGTCGAGTTCACATTTGGATCAAGGCACGTAGCATTAGGATCCATCAGGGAAGCTGATGGCGGGACAACAGGGTCAGCTGTCCCAGGCCCAAGGAGAGAGGGGGCCCAGAATTGGGTTGTCACCCAGACAGCAAAATGGGTCTGGCCCAGATCTGTGACAGATGTTGGCAGGCACTTGGGCCAGGTCCGCAATCCTGGTCTGGCCCGGTTTCTTATTTTACAATGGCGCTGAGCTGGAACAGGTCCGGATTATGGATCCGGAATGGATCTGGCCCAGGTCCGATCCACATGTTTGGAATTTGTGGCCGACCTGGGCCAGATCTGGCCCAGGTCCGTAATACGCATCTGACCATGATCTGGCCCTGATCCGTAATACACAGTTGGGGCTCATCTGGCCCATATCCGGACCTTATCTGGGCCTTATCTGGGCCTGATCCGGATTAAAGGGATATTTAAAGGCATATGCCATTATTTTGGGGCTTAATACAGTTAAAATCGTTGGCTGGGGTTTATAAAGGTGGTAAAGTGTCTTATTTTTCATGTGAAGCGTTGTCTTGCTTTAAGACAAGTTAAAAGAGGGAGTATGTCGCTAAGCTAGTGAAAGTCAATGCATCCATGTAGCATTGCTACATGCTACACGGATCCATTGACTTTCACTAGCTTAGCGACATGCTTCCTCTTCTAACTTGTCTTAAAAGAAGACAACGGCTTACATGAAAAATAAGACACTTTACCACCTATATAAACCCTGGCCAACGATTTTAACTGTATTAAGCCCCAAAATAGTGGCATATCCCTTTAAAGGTGGACGTGGAATATTTTTAGTTGTTCATTTCCAGAATTCATTATGCCCATTCACAAATGTTAACTTTTTAACAGATATTTACCACCACCAAAGTATTCAACATGACTGGGAAATTTGCACTTTTCATACATGAAAAGGGGGATCTTCTCCATGGTCCGCCATTTTGAATTTCCAGAAATAGACATTTTAGCTGTAAAACTCACTACACTTTGGTATTCATGCAAAAATCTAAATTAGCAGTAGACAGCACAGTTTCAATGAGCACCATAGATGCAATACCTACTCTGGCCACAATTTTACACAGTGCACCTTCAAGCAAGAGCAAACAATGTTTTTTTTAAAAATGAGCTGCTTACAAATTATGCATTTTAGTATTCTTTATTGTTTTGTTTCTTGTTGGGTGTGTGCCAAAGCGGTCGGCTGCCAGATCCATCTCCACATTTTTGATAGCGTTCATCTCTCCCTTGTTGCCTCTTCACACTGTAAGATATTAAAAAGCACACAAAGCAGAAGGGAAACGTTAGACTTAATGCAGATGTATGTGCAGGCACAAATTACATACGATTGTGAATGAACTGACACATACAGGTGCTGGCCAAAAAAAATTAAATATCATGAAAATGTTTATTTATTTCCATAATTCCATCAATAATGTTACACTTTCATAGATTATAGATTCACGACCCACATTTTAAACTATGCCAATAATTTGTTTATTCTTGCATATTTTTGGCTTCAAGAAACCATGAATTAAGTAACTCACAAAATTAGAAGATTGTGATGAAATCACCATTCTCTTCAGAAAAAAAGAAACGGGTCATATTGTCATATCAAATCAGTTAAAATTCTCGACTTTCTAAATAACATGTCAATGTTTAATATTTGGTTAGAAATGTAATCGCCTTAATCACGGCAATGATGTATTTAACATTTCAGTCAATGGCACACATGCTTGACAGCATCAAATGCAAATTTGTTTATCATGGTCTCATCAGAGTCAAACAAACTAAGGATATGGGTTACTGGAACCATGTCCTCTGATCTAATGACATCAAGATAAACAAATTGGCTTTAGATGGTGTCAAACATGTGTGGTGGTAAAAAGCGATGTGTACAAAGGAAAGTGCCTCATGCTGAAAGTCAAGTATGGTAGTGGGAGTGGCATGGCTTGGGGCTGTGTGGGTGCTATCAACAGTAGGAAGCTGAATTTCACCAAAAGAAATATGCTTGTCAACATGTACTGTAACTACTGAAACAGATCATGATACTCCCTATAGGATTTCATTCGAATCTCACACACATCAATTATAGCCAGGTGCAGACTCAAAATGTAAAAGTTAAATGCAAGGCAAAGATAAAACGCACAACAATGACCTCCCTTTTAATCCCTTTAAATTTCGAGACAATTCAGGCCAACACGGCCCCTTCTCAGACACTATGATAGGCGTGTACTCAATTTTGCACCAGCATAATTTCACAAAAATGGGCAAATATGTCATTTAAGTTATACAATTGGCCTTAATTTTCTTATGTAAGCTCAAAAGATGTTGTATTACACTTACTCTATGAGCGTTTTGGGAATAACTTGTGTGTTCAAAATGTTACTTTTCAACAAGGGTATACTCATTATTGCTGTGCACTGTATATTTGAATAATTTCTTAAAAATGTGGGAACATGGAGCAGCAGGAATAAGATGTGGGACCAATGGGCTGTGGGAACATGACCCCGTACACAGAACATACAGTCAACCTAGCCAAGTAGACAGTAGGTATTCCATCCACTTTTCAGGTCACCACAGAACAGCATCAGGCAAGTTCTGGTTAAGTGTTGTACAACAAGTGTGTGTGTGTGTGTGTGTGTGTGTGTGTGTGTGTGTGTGTGTGTGTGTGTGTGTGTGTGTGTGAGAGAGTAAGTGAGAGTGAGAGAGTGTGCACACCAGCATGCATGGGCTTTAATGCATAACATAAAAACAACTTACTTAATACATTCTGATGACGTCCGAGGGCTTCTTGAATATGTAGTGAGGCCGACCCAGCAGAGTAGAAGTCCTGTCCTTTCATTTGAGTCCTACAGCACAAAAAGAATAAATAATTATGAATAATAGTTATTGGGATTTCACTGTGAAAATATTTAGTACAATTGGCATCCATGTTTACAATTAGTTTAGTTTATTGGTTTATTTCATCAGGGACCATGTGCAAAGTACATTAGTTACATAGTAAAAAAAAAGATGACCTGCACCACATTATAGCTAAAAGCTAATTTCCATCTGCATTCCCTGGGCAGGTAAGAAAACATATAACACACACACACACACACACTAAAATATGTCATATGCAAAAACTACCATATGCTCAGTGTCAAAACAGGTATGTGCAAAACTATTAGTGGTGACCAGACTGGGTACATGAAAGCCATTTCTTCACTCCAAGTGAGAATGAATAAAAGTTTGTAATGCCTTTTATGTGGGTGGGAAGGGCATTCCATTATTTAGTTGCTCTGCAAAAACAGATTGTGCAAATGTATGCTGTTACCCGGCTTGGGAGGCTACTATTTCCTCTGGTGGTAGATCTAGTTGTTCTGTTAATTTGTTCAGAGCAAGGATGGATAAAAGTTTTCAGAGGTGGTGGAGCAGAATTGTGAATCATTTTGTGCACAAGTTGCACAGCAGAATATAGAATTAGGTTGTCAAAACTGAGCAAGTAATACTTGTCCAGTATGGCACAACACAATGGTGAAATTGAGACGTCTGTCCAAAACTTTTTCATGGTAGTCTTGTTAGCCTGAGACCAGCTTGACATACATTAGTGTAAATGAGATATTATCAAGCCACTTACATATGTCTCAGCAGGATCAACCGTTAAGTTAAATTGTCAGCTCATACACTCACATGACAGTCCAAAAAGGTGTTCAGTGGCGGCTTCTTCTCTCACTTGCAGCTTCATACACATCGAGCGATGTTGATGCCAGGTCGATCAAGGAATGACTGTGCCTACTGTTTACAATTCTACCCAAAGCAAAAAGAAAAAGAAACACAAAAAGGTTGAAAGTTTGTCATAGAAATACATAGAACATACAATAAACCTATTCAAGTAGACAGTAGGTATTCTATGCACATTCAGGCCACCAAACAACAGCATCAGGCAAGCTCTTATTGAGTGCAGTACAACAAGTGTGTGTGTGAGAGTGAGAGAGAGAGAGGGGGGGGGGGCGCGTGCCAGCATGCATGGGCTTTAATGCATAACATAAAAACAACTTACTTCATACATTCTGGTGGTGTCCAAGGGCTTCTTGAATAAATAGTGAGACCAACGCCGCAGAGCAGAATTCCTGTCCTTTCATTTGTGTCCTGTAGCAGAAAAAGAATAAATAATTATGAATAATAGTTATTGGGATTTCACTGTGAAAATATATAGGCCTAGTACAATTGGCATTCATGTTTACAACTCTCGGCTCATACCTTCAAATGACAGTCCAAAAAGCTTTTCAGTGGCGGCTTCTTCCCTCACTTGATGCAGAGGCAGCTTGCTTCATACACATCGAGTAGGCCTAATGCTGGTGTCAGGTCGATCAAGGAATGGCTGAACCTACCGTACAATTCTACCCAACCCAAAGCAAAGAGGAAAAGAAAGACAAAAAAAGTTTCAACGTTTTGCATACAACATGCATGCATGAGCTTTAATTCACAGTATTTTGATGAAGCCTAATCCATGTTATAGCCTATATCACAATGCAGTTATTAAACTAACAATACGACCATTTAGGATTTGTGTAAATAGGCTACAACAATCAAGGAGTTACAAACTGCGTGATGTCAAATGAATTCAGCTCAAGGTGAGCTAATAGCACAACACAGAATGTTTGCTGTCGGCGGCACAACATGGATACGGTGATTATTAAGCCATCAGAAATTGATTGAAAATAATCGAACACATCATGTACATCACACTCGCACCTATACCTAGCTTTTTTGGCGAATGTTATACAAATCACAGCGGTCCTAGTTACAGAACTACCGGTAGTAGTGCTAGTCGACTAGAAACTACCTTTGTTTCTGTCCCGTGTTGATAGGGTATGTTTGGGATGTTAGCTTCATAAAAGATTATCACCATTACTGCTAATGCCGCTAAAATTGACTCAAATAGCCCGATCATGACACATTTTGAGTGGGTTCATCAAAAGCTTATGATGCCACAGCCCAGCCACAAAGACAGCAGCAAGTTAGCGCGATGCTGAGGTGTTATGATTCAGTGCTCGGCCAAGCCATTTCACGACACAACAGAGGAGGTAATTAACTCACTGGACTAAAACGCTGAAATAGTAGTGGCGACGGCGTGTGAGTGTATTTTACTTCTACCATAGTATTAAGTTAAATAATTACTTACCATCATTGAATGATCAAGTCACGACAGTGCAGTGTTGGACGAGACGCGACACAGGCGGATAGTTGAGTTCAGCTGAGGTAAACTGAAGAACGGTCTCTCTCTCTGAGGGTTCCAAAGTGACAGTTGGGGAACAAATTCAGTTTTGGCGCGTCCGGATTGCTTTATGTGGCCCGCACCCGCCACGCGCCTTCAAATCGGACTGAATTATTTTATTATGGCGCGTCCGGATTGCTTATGTGGCCCGCATCCGCCAGGAGCCTTCAAAACTGACTGTCAAACTACTGGTCCGGATCGGAGCTGCCGCTGATCGGCAAAATGACTGTGACTGCTATGCGGATCTGCTGACTTGAAAACGGACCCGGCCCAAATCTAATTGCTGTCTGGGCAGTGTATTGAATGGTGGAAGGAGGCTTTCAAACGACTTCGTTGTGGGCCCGGCCGAAGCTTCCAGCGGCCCTGCATTCAATAATAGATCAAACTGTAAAAAACGAAATAGTAACTCTGCAGTTTTACAACTGCCGGGCATTTTCCCTGTAAATGTCAGTTAAAATTGCCACTTTGAAGTGTCCCTTAAGCCCCTATTGAATTACCTCATTGCTCTCCATTTAATGGTTTCACAATCTGACAAGACATTTTGCAGACACGGAATTACGAACACTGTTTGTGACAATAGCCCTTGGATTGTTGTCACTTGACGCCGGGCCATGCTCAGAAACAATGCGGCGAAAACTGGCCAAAGTGTGTCGATGAAAGACAAAAGTCAAAGTTATCACTCGCTCACATGCAATAAACAACCCCCAGAATTCCGAAAGTTTTGCCTGGACAAACGATAGCCCAAACGTCCCCGCTGCACTCGGTATGACCTAATTATGAATGCGATGAGCGATATTCCAGAGATGGTCCGTCTGTCTGTCCGGCACTCTGCGTTCTGCGGAGGCATTTTCTTGCCAGGCTGAAGAATGGGGGACATGTTGAAAAGCTGTTTCCAATCATCTGTTCTGTTTTTCTTCTTCTTTTTCTTCCGCCATATGCCCTCTTTTTCTCTCTTTTTGATGGTCTGTTTCTCTTTTCTCTCTCTAACTTCTGAATCTCTTCCTCTCTCTATTTGTCTCTATATACTAGAGCTGGGCGGTGTACGGTTAAAAAACCGTGATCTCGGTTTACACTACGCAAGGTTCTCTTTTTGATGAGAGACGGTTTTGTTGTTGTTGTTTATAGCCTACTATGTTATGTGCATGAGCTTCATACTCCGTGTCACACTTCCAAAGATTCTTCTAATTCATAAGTCTCTGACACTTCATTTCAACTCTGCTAAGTCCACTGTTGTTGCTGTTCTACTAGGGAATGTCACCACAATGTAAGATGTTGATTGAACTAATAAAATAATTGGTTACGCGCTAGAGGCTAGTGAGAGTGAAACATGATGGACACACATGGCATGGATGAATCATGACAAACATTTCAATTCATTTAGCCTACCTTTGATCTCAAAAAGTTAAATAAAAGGCAATTCTATGTGGTGCTATGTTAACAGGCTACAACAGTTGTCTGATTCTTAACTATATTTAATTACCATCCCAACTGTGTGCGCAGTGCTGTTAAGACTGCTTATAAGCTAAAGTAGCCTAGCTTCCAAATGCCATGGGCAGACAAGATACATTGCTACATTGCTATATTTGTTTGAAATGATTTGGGGGCAAAATAGGAGCGAAACACATCGCAATATGACACAAACTACCGGACAAAATACCTTCTACGTTGGATTTGGACTTTAATTCAAAGACAATATGCACACAATGTCAAGTAAATCCGTTTGTTTTCAGTGTCTGTCTTCAGTCTGTTTCGTTTCTGTCCCACTGTTGTTTACTCGCTAGTCCAGCGGCAGCGCAACGCGCAGGATGTGTTGCCAGGTGTAGAACGACAAATAAGCCATTAGTGTTGCCAGGTGTAGAACGAAATAAGCTGTTTTGGGCTGTCTTGGAAAAAAAGCCCAAAACAGCTGCTTATAATCATTTAACCCTTCTTCCTTGAAAAATCTATGACGCCCTGGTCAAGATTTTAGGTTATTTTATGAAATGCTGCATTTTCCCCTTTGTTGGATAGGGAAATATAAACTATAAATTATAGAAAATATTATTGAAATGAAAAAATGAAAAAATATAAATGGAGATTAATTTAAATTCATGATTTTATCTCATTTTAACATTTAATTTGAGATCTTTTCCTCAGAAAGAAAAAGATTTGGGGGGAAATCGTCGCATATCAAAAAACCGTGCAGAAAACCGTGATATCAATTTTCATCAAGAAAACCGTGATGCAAATTTTTTCCAAAACCGCCCAGCCCTACTATATACTATGTTGGTCTATCTATCTGCGTGTCTATCTCTGCTTGTCTTTTCTCTGTCCGTATATCTGTATATCCGTATATCCGTATATCTCTGTGTTTTTATGTGAATGCACATTTTTTTTGCCTACCTTCTCTTATGTGGCTGTTTAGACCCCCCTCAATCTCTTTACCCCAATCACACAATTACTCTCTCTCTCTCTCTCTCTCTCTCTCTCTCTCTCTCTCTCTCTCTCTCTCTCTCTCTCTCTCTCTCTCTCACTCCATCTCTGCAGCTCCATGATGATGTCAGTGCCGATCTTTGTGGTCTTGTTTTTCCTCGGCTCTCTGTGCGACCTTGGTCTACCTTTAAATCCCAGAGACCCAAACGTTTGCAGTCTATGGGAGAGGTAAGTTCAAGGAGTTGGCTGTATCCTGTCGTCATGCAATAATCTGTAATCTTGGACCAGTATGTGTGTGTGTGTGTGTGTGTGTGTGCATGCATGCGTGTGTGCGCGTTCGTGCATGTATCTGTTTGTGCGCGTATGTGCATGTGTCTTTTTATGTGTGTGTGTGTGTGTGTGTGTGTGTGTGTGTGTGTGTGTGTGTGTGTGTGTGTGTGTGTGTGTGTGTGTGTACGTGCACGTGCACGTGCATGCGCACGCGTGCGTATGTGCGCATGTGTGTGTGTGTGTGTGTGTGTGTGTGTGTGTGTGTGTGTGTGTGTGTGTGTGTGTGTGTGTGTGTGTGTGTGTGAATGATACATCCCTATACAGCAATAGAGATCCTCCTGTGGGACTCTCCCTCATTGATTTGATGCAGTTGCATTTCACTCATGCGTACAGCATACTGCAGCAGGAGCCACTGAAGGATACATCTGCACTGCAAAGACAGAACGTCATAACTTCAGCTCTGAATGAAAATAATTTATGGTCATTTTTGGAACAATAACTGTCATTTCATAGCGGTCAAATCAATTTTGTAGTCAATTTTTGTAGATTTTTTTTTGAGGAAATAAAGGGCTGCCTAAAATTCTCAGTTCCAGACAATGTGAGTTACTGAAAAGTCCTTTGTAGATCACACATGGCCTCCAGTAGCGTCTTCTTTGTTTGTGTGTGTGTGTGTGCGTGTGTGCGTGCGTGCGTGCATGCGTGTGTGTGTCTGTGTCTTTGTGTCTTTGCGTGTGCATGCATGTGTTAGTAATGAGTGTATGTGTATTTTCACGTGTGTATATCAGTGCATTTAATTGCTGTCCCACTGCCCACCCCCCTGTGCAGTTTCACCACATCTGTGAAGGAGTCCTACGCCCACCCCTATGACCAGGTGTTGGAGGAGTCCTGCTCAGAGCCTTGGAATGCCAACAAGTGCACCAGGCACAAGTAAGACCACCCTGACACACGCTCCACCTCATGCCAGGCCATAGGTGCTAGAGCTAGACTCACTCAGGTTTCACTGGTTCCACTCAATGACTGCGGTGGATGAGATGGGATAACTTGCTTTAACAGCAGTGGGCTATATCCAAGCTGTGCGCCTTATGTGAGCAAGTGGGAGATAATGAAGACGTTTTTTAAACGAAATCTCTTTACCTCATGTGATTTAACCCCTTAAGACACGGCTTTATATATTTGTTGTTACCAGTATGGCAATGACCAAGTTGTGGTGCATTACTAAAGGGCCTGTGTTGTGTCATAGTATTGTAGTGCTACAGTAGTTACCTTTGACTACCTTTGACTATTTGACTATTACAGCGTGCCACTGGAGGTATGGCGTGCATTAAGGGGCTACAGCAGGTCTTTGTATGCTCTTTACAAAGTAGCTTAGTTTATCCGTAGCCCCGTAATGCACGGTGTACCATCTGAGGCATGCTGTAATTAACCTGGTTCTCACCCGAAAGTTGAGCGGAAATGCACGAAGGGTCTGCGTGAGAGCCAGGCTACGCTGTAATAGTGATTGAAAGGTTAATTACCATAGCACTACTCTACTATGACATAACAGAGGGCCTTTAGTAATGTACTACGACTCAGTCATTGCCATTCTGGTAACAACAAATGTATAATGGCGTGTTTTAACGGATTCAATTCTTAAGTCTACTTTATCCAGACTTTCATTTTTTTCTAAAATAAGGTACAGGTTCCTCATGCCATGTCGTGCTAGACTCACTCAGGTTTCAGTGAGATTTGAACAATTTGATTAATCAGCCGGCTACGCAAGATGTTGTATATGAGAGTTCAGAGGAAAGGGCATTTGAAATGAAATGTCTTAACAAACAAAACATGTATAAATGTTTGTAAATTATTAAAGGTACACTGTGTGAGATTTTTAGCTGTTTATTTCCAGAATGCTAACTCTTTCATTACCACCATATTGGTTACCCAATATTTTACAATAAATTAGTGCATTTTTTTAAATGTCAGAAAAATATGTAAAATATATTTTCTTGCCACACATCTGTGTACTCCGAGTCTAAAAACAATATTTCAGTATTTTACTACAGACAAATACCCTCTTTAGTAAGTAGAACAGTGAAGAAAATAAGTTTCTACTGTGCGTCAAGTTGAGTATAGAGTTTTACCTTTGCATATTAGTGTTCAATGGTTCACATAAGAGTTTATTACAGTTTTTCTCAATCGGTTTTGTACATTTCTCACAACAGAACAATGATTCTCAAAAGTCTTTGTTCAATTGTGACTTCCTGGTGTTACCTGTGCACATGGTCAAATCAGTTTCTCATTGTTTTCGGCATATAGCAAATGCTCTCGTCCACCATGCCATGTCTGTGTACAATTCTCAGTGATTTCGTACATTATCAATTGCTTTTGTCATATCACTCAAAAAGCTTTGTCACTGAATGCATAAAACTATCTCAATCTTATCTGATCAATGTAATATAAAACTGAATTTACAACATTTCCCATCCAATCTAAACAGCATTTCGCTTCAGAAAAGATCCTCAAGAGTGTAATATTCAATTGACAACATGAGAAATTGATTTGACTACCTTGTCCATACACTATGACACATGACTAACCATTCTGCTAGCGCTGATACGTTCATTGACACAAAAAACTTGGTTTTGAAAGACAAATAAGGGTTTTGAGCAAGAGACTCGGTTTTGCAGGTTATCCACCGTGTTTTGCCATTTGTTAAAGCTGTTTTGAGAATGAATATTATGTTTTGCAAATTGCGAGAGAGATTCGAGAAATGTACAAAACCAATTGAGAAATACTGTAAAATGACTGTTTGTGTGTGTCATTTGAGAACAAAATGACCTTTTTAGAAGAGAGTACATTGTTTTGAGACAAGACGTGCATTTTTCAGAGGTAATGAGGAGTTTTGCCCACTGTGTGTGAGGTATGGAGATTTGTGTGTAGAGTTTTGAGAATTCGAGAACTGATTCCGAAAATTGTGTGTAAGCAATCGAGAAAAACTGTAATATCGGAAAATATGTGCACATATAAAACCGGCCCATGGCTGCACAGTGGAGTGAGAATCAACTCCTGCTAGATGAGTTTGATATGAGCCGTGTTGTATACTGTTAAGTAGAAGTACTCTTACAGATGTAATTACAAAACTATTGGTATGATGTTACATGATTTCAACTTTGTAATATCCTACTACTAGTGTTGTCATTATTACATTTGTAAAAGTACTTCTACTTCTACGTTAAACACCTCTGGATGTGAGTTTTCTTGCCAGACACGTCTGCATCATGTAGTTTAATCTCTTTTGCTCTTCAGAGGCCAAATGTCTAGAGCTGGTGCAGTTGTGTCTGATGTGTTAACAATGTGTTCCTTAATCACTTACAAACATTTGCAAGTGTTTGTTTGTAATTAGTTTACTCTTTGGTAAGTGGTAATAGATTATTCATAAAGCTTTGAAATGTATCATTATTGTGAAGTGTTACCCCACATCCAAAAAAGGTGTTTAGCTACAGACTGTGCTGTCTTATGTCAGTGCAATGGTTTTCCACTGCCAATAAAACTGTTGCTTACAATGTTGCCCTTAAAAGGCAAAATGTAGTAACCATGGCAACACAGAAAGTGAGTAAAATCAATTTAAAGTTGTCATGCGGCCCATTCAAACATGTTGGTAGAGGCATTCTCATTCTCATGTGCTTAAAAGGTAAAAAGAAGCAATTTAATCCCACGACAAAGAGGTGTTCGAAATTCAATTTTCGTTGGGCAGAATAGTGTTCGGATGAAATCATAATGTTAAGAATTGGGTCAAGAATTATGCTTCATACACCAATAGTGACCTACGTCATAGAGTATTTGATTGGGAAAGGTGATATTATCAAAAGTCTTTTTTTCAGTTTCTTCTCTTTTTTCTGTTAGCTACTTTTTTCACATTCTGCCTTTGTAGAATTGAACAGCATACAGTTAACCCATCATGTTTTATTATCATGTTCAGGATAACCTGCTAGTCAGTGTACAGTTAAATCATCATGTTCTATTTATTTTAGGATAACCTAAAAGACAGCGTACAGTTTTTTGTGCCTCTATTATGATAGGATAGCGAAGATGTGACAGGAGAGCAGTGGGGAGAGCGAGACAGGAAGATAGAGAGAGATTGTGAAATGACGTGCCTCGAACCTGTGTACCTATGGTACGGTGATCTACGCGATGCGTCACAGCACCCCCAAGACAGCGTACAGCTAACTCATATTCTATTATGATCTTCCAGATAACCTACAAGACAATGTGTAGTTAACCCATCATGTTGTGTCATCTTTAGGATAACCTACAAGACCGCGTACAGGCAGGCAGTGAAGACAGACTACCGGCGAAGGTACACATGCTGCCCAGGTTTCTACGAGAGCAGAGACAAATGCGTCCGTGAGTATCGATAGAAGCATCTCTCTCTCTCTCTCTCTCTCTCTCTCTCTCTCTCTCTCTCTCTCTCCCTCTCCCTCTCTCTCTCTCTCCCTCTCTCTCTCTCTCTCTCTCTCTCTCACCCCCTCTTTCAACAGCTTTCTTATTCTCTCTCATTCTTCTCTTTCTCTCCCCCTCTCTCAGTCATTCTCCTTTTCTTTGCCACTGTTCTCTCCCTCTCTCAACTTCTTTTTCACTGTCTTGAGTTTGCTCTCCTTGCGCCCGTTGTTTTTCCCCCTTTTCTTTTCTCTGCTGAGGTGGGTTGGAATTTTGGAGGTCCATATTATCGGTAACTTTCACAATTCCCAGAGCACCGTTGATTTCTCTCTCTCCAGGCAAAGTTCATCACTTAGCATGGGTGGAATGAGAGCGGGAATGTCAGGCCACACAGCCAAGAATCCCTTGATTTAATTTAATTGGAAGACTTCAGCAGCGCAGCTGAAGTGATTTTCAACTTGTTAGTTAGACCTCCAGCTCTCTCCTGTAGACTCAAGCACAGAGAGTGGGCATTTCTCAAAACCTAGTGCGCGCACTTCCAAGTGTATCAGCCTAATTAGTCACGCCCAGTGATTGGATACTCTTTATTAGTCACGCCCAGTGATTGGATACTTCGTAGAGTTCACGAAAGAGTATCCAAACACTAGGCATGACTAATTAGGCTGATACACTTGGAAGTGTGCGCACTAGGTTTTGAGAAATACCCTCTGTTCTCTCTGAAGGAGCATGACAGAAGATGGCATGCATCCCTCTTCTACTTGCAACACTCCAATAAATGCTTGTTTTGTTTACCCAGCCCTACACATAAATGTCATTTTCAATAAGTCATAAATAACGTCTCTCTCTCTCTCTCTCTCTCTCTCTCTCTCTCTCTCTCTCTCTCTCTCTCTTGTGTGCGTGTGTGTGTGTGTGTGTGTGTGTGTGTGTGTGTGTGTGTGTGTGTGTGTGTGTGTGTGTGTGTGTGTGTGTGTGTGTGTGTGTGTGTGTGTGTGTGTGTGTGTGTGCTCATGTGTGCTCATGTGTGCGCGCGTGTGTGTGTGCACGCGCACGTATGTACGTACATGCACGTGTGTGCGTGTGTGTGTTGGTGTTGGACAGCTCGCTGCACCAAGGAGTGTGTGCACGGCCGCTGCATCGCCCCGGATCGTTGCCAGTGCGAGGGAGGCTGGCGTGGAGACGACTGCTCCAGCGGTGAGTTACTGTAACACTCCTCCCATTACACCCCCCACTACACCACCACTAGACACCTATGCCATGTCTGTCTCAAATGGTGCACTTATGTCAGTGCACTTACGGTTAGTGCATAGTGAACACAGTGGACTGAGGTCTTTAATGCATAGTGTCTTGGAAAAGTTTGAGCACTATGCACTGTGCCGTCACTGGAAGTGCTGAGCATTAGCTCGCCAAAATATTGGTTGGCTACTGTTAACATTGCCCAGCGGCTCATGCTTGTATTTACATTTCCTTAACCCAAAATGGAAATGATCTCACATACAATACCTAGCTTGACATGAAAAGGTTGGTGTCTCAGCAACATTGCGTACAGAGTTGAGAGTTAAGAGACTGTTGACCAAACTCTTCTACTGAACTGAATGCCATGCTTCTTCTGCACTGTCAGGTTGGCAGGAAAAATATAGCAAAATTAAATGAATAATTTCATGAATTGAATAACTTAAGTAGCCAAAATAAACCAAAAATAGGCTTAACATCCCAGCAGAATCATTTTCTTCTTTACAATGTTTGTAGGCTATGTATTATGCTTTCTGTAGTTCTTTTTAGGAATGCACAAACTTGTGAAACTGGGTGCACAGAAATAAATAGTGTGGCACGTCCCATGTCAGGGGGGCCTTGGCTGGACTCTACCAGTATGTGGGGGGCCTTGTCATCCTCCTGATTTAGTGCATGCAGTGTCCATCGTTCAAGCACTACGTTTTTGACCATTGTTAGGGCAGCATGAAATGTTCAGCGTGACTGCCCTACGCACTGAAACAAAGAGACACATGAGACATGGCACGACAGTAGAGAAACAAGGAAAGGAGAGGAGAAGAGAGATTCTTTATTGTGATTCTCTATGTGTCCTCTCACCTCCCCATCCACCATCCACCTCCTCCCACCTACAGTACCCATGCACTTATCTCATTTACCCATCTCCCCGTCAAATCTCTCTGACTCTCCCAGTCTTTCAGTCCATTCCTCCCTTCAGACACTAGGGGTGTAAATCACAGCCTTCATGACGATACGATATCGATTTCTTAAATCAGGGATTCGATTTTTTTCGATACTTAAGAATTCCCCACGATACGATGCGATTCGGTTCGATTTTTTCCAATTACTTTTCCACTACTATTGTGTGATGCAGCTAGGGCATTGTAGGGGCCAGCGATTCGATTCTTTTCGATTCTTAAGAATGGCCCACGATAGGATGCGATTCGATTAAATCGCCGGCCGATACTTCCGATACATCGATACATTTCGATTTTATTTACATCCCTATCAGACACCCATCTCCTCCCACCTGTGCAAGCAGAAGCTCTACCTCTACCTTTACCTCCACCTCTCCCCTTCCCCTCTGACTGTCCAAGAATCCACTGTCTCGTTCCCTACCCATGCACTCCATCCAATTCTCTCTGGCCAGACAGCCTCTGCACACATACAGACACATGCATGCTCTCACACGCACGCACACACACACACGCACACACACACACGCACACGCACACACACGCACACGCACACGCACACGCACACACACCGTCACAAAGGCTCTATTCATGCAGGCCACAGGAGACTGTGGAGTGTTGCCCAACAGCCGCTCATGTTATTATAGCCATTCGGCGTGGCAGCGACCCCAATGTTACTGTCTTAGGGCCTCCATGGCAGACCTCCTGCTCAACACCTACTCATGTAGACTCTGCTGAACTTTAAAGCCACAGGGTGTGTATTACACACCGTATAACATTTCAAGTTGGTTAAACTTGCAAATGAAAGTCCTGCTGCTCAACTTAAGGTTTATCACATTAGGGAGTTTTTTTACCTCAGGGAGTTAAAGCAAAGCTGATCACAAAGAGCAAGTTTATGTTGAGCTATGTATGACAGCAAGAGGGACTATCATCTGCAAGTGTACATGCAAACCATGCAACCAAATAGCTTACAGTGTGAAGTTTTTAGGTGTTCAGCATTAACTTTTGTTTTTCCCTTTCACAAATTGTCTTTGGTTTTGATGAATATTCCACCACCATCATACATTACATTTAGCAGAATCCTTATCCAAAGCAGACGAGGACATAATCATGCATCATGTTCTTGCAATCTTTTTTAAAATATATTTTTAGGGCTTTTTATGCCTTTAATTTGTATGTGATAGGATAGTGAAAGAGGAACAGGAAACAAGTGGTGGAGAGAGAGATGGGAAAGGATTGGCAAATGACCCGTGCCGGAATGGAACCTGGGTCGCCGGCGTAGCAACTCAATGCCCTACTGTTAGGCCTCGGTAGGGCCATGTTCTTGCCATCTTTAATATGTAGGGTTTTTTTTTTTATTATTATGTATTTTTTTTTTTTTTGGTCTTTTTGACTTTATTTATGATAGGACAGTGAAGGTGGTGACAGGAAGCGAGTGGGGAGAGAGAGACGGGGAAGGGCTGGCAAAGGACCCGGGCCGGGAATTGAACCAGGATCAGCCGCATGGTAGACGAGTGCCCTACCGTTTGGCCACGGCAGGGCCTAATATGTAGTATATTACCTTATCAGTAGCAGATGGTGCATGGTTAATGCTTGCTATAACACAATAAACTCAAAACAGCAGTAGCTAACTCACTGCCATGTCCCAGCTCTGGGAAATTTGGAGAAGAGAAGGAAACTCTCTTTTCGCTTTTCTAAACACAAATAAACAAACAATGAAACCAGCCGTGGGATGAGACAAACAGACCCTAGCAAATAGTTTGGGAAAGATTTTGACGAGAGCAAACCTGAGCTGGCCATTCGATTGGGTAGCAATGAGCAGGGAGAAAGGAAGAGGAAAATATCTAGCATCCAGCTATTTCTTTTTTGCCTTGGGTCAGGAACAGCATTGTTGGCTGCTCTCATCACCCTTCCTGGAGCCCGTGTAATTGGAAAAGCGGGGTGGTGAGGAGGAGGAGGGGGGGCGAGGGCTTGGTAAGTGGGCTTTTGGAGGGTGTGGGGTGGACTGTTGACTGGGGATGCACAGTAAAATAAAGGAAGTGTTAATTGAACACTTAGAGAGTCAATCTAACACTTTCTAGATTGTTTTTTGGTCCCAAACGGAGTGTATTGTGTCCCAAATGCGTGCTGAATTAAAACGGTAGATCATACTGTGTGGGAGGGTTGTTGGTGTTGGTGGTGGAAAAAGCTGACACTTCTCTTACCGTACGTAGGTTTGTGAGAGTGTGAGGTACCAGCAGGGGGTGGGGTTTGAGGGAGACGTGGGGTTTGTGGGAGAACCGTGGAGGACTGAGCGCGGCATATGCTCCCTCTTAGCACCCCACAAAGATGTTAGTGCTGAGGGGAAGATGATAGGGTGAAGGTGGAGGAGAAGAAAATGGAGAAGAGGAGTGGTGGAGGAGGAGAGTGAGTGAGACGGAGGATAGATATGTGTGGGAGATAGCGGGAGTGGGGGAGAGGGGGAGTGGGGTGGAGAGAGAGAGAGAGAGAGAGAGAGAGAGAGAGAGAGAGAGAGAGAGAGAGAGAGAGAGAGAGAGAGAGAGAGAGAGAGAGAGAGAGAGAGAGAGAGAGAGAGAGAGAGAGAGAGAGAGAGAGAGAGGCTTGAGTCTTAGGCCTCCACCACAAGCCCGGGAGAGAATGCACAGGGGACGGGGGAGAGGAATTTTTCCCACATGCCCCGAGCACTGCTCACTGCTCACTGCTCACTGCTCTCTCCTCTCTGCAGCACTGCTCTCCACACCGCTCAATGCACACTCCCGTGGAAACCTGGCATTTGCAGACCCGTCATTATCTCATCATGTTAGACGGCCGGTGGAAAGCACATCCTCACACAAACACGCGCCATCAGATGAGAGAAGTGTCTGAGGATGATGTGTTGAGAAATGCATGCATGCAGTGTGTGTGTGTGTGTGTGTGTGTGTGTGTGTGTGTGTGTGTGTGTGTGTGTGTGTGTGTGTGTGTGTGTGTGTGTGTGTGTGTGTGTGTGTGTGTGTGTGTGTGTGTGTGTGTGTGTGTGTGTGTGTGTGTGTGTGTGTGAGCGTGCACGTGCGTGCGCGCGTGCACACATGTGTGTGTACAGTACGTAGGTACACATCTGTGCGTCTGTGTGTCTGTCAGTCTTGGGTAAAGGCTGGGTGACAAGAGTGCTGTGCTGGGTTTTCACACCCACCATCCCAGTTAAACGTTCCTAGTGTGGGATGGCGCTCCGCAATCTTCCCGGATTATCCTCAGCACCCGCACAGTCACGTCAGGCCCCCAAGAATAACAGGATGACACGTCACCGAGAATATAGTGTCTTTGGACCCGGTGCTGGTGCTGGTATTGGTTGGCTGACTGTGACTGGCCTTGGTTCTGTGCAACGCCTGTACACACACACACACTCACACACTCACACACGCGCACACACACACACACACACACACACACACACACACACACACACACACACACACACACACACACACACACACACACACACACACACACACACACACACACACACACACACACACACATACACACACACACACACACATGTTTTCCAGCTTCTCTGGAACTGTCACTGTGAGGACCAGCGGGACCTGTCCCAGAGTGACATACCCGGACCGTATAGTTGGTCGACAGCCCTCGAGCTGGGTGACAGGTTGTCAAGTCTCACTTGTCCAACCCCATGAGAAGTCTTCTCTTTACTTGCTGCCTTTTCCCAAAAAATCTGTATCTTTTTGGAGACGAGCCACCCCCCCATCTCCTTCTCAACTGGAAAAAAAGATCACCTCACATGGCCCTTCTTCTTATTGCCTTTTCCCAAAAAGCTAGACCTTCTTTGGAGACCAAAACCCCATCCTCCTCCTGGAAAAAAAAGTCACGAGGCTTTATTCTGGGAAACAGATGGCTTTCGGGTCAGCGCAGTGCGCAGGGTTGTTTTGGACTGGACAGAACCAAACCAAACTGAACTGAACCTGCTTTCTCTTTGCTCGACTCCCGCTCAGCTCTTAAAAGCTCCACATGTGAGTTTGGACTTCCATGGTTCACGCTTGGCTCTCCTCTCCTGCTCCGTCAGTATTTGCTATTTTTTTAGTGCTCCTCTCGCGGAGGAGTTTTTTGTTTAAACACCGTCGTGCTCCGTCGGACTGCTCCATAACTTTTGTGTGTGTGTGTGTGTTTTTCTGTGTATGTCTGTGTGACGCACGCGCGGGTTGAACGGTGTTTATTTATTCGGGGTAGAGCATTGGCTTGTAAAACCCGATGACCTTTTTTCCAATAACACATTAATTTCACAAAAAGAAGAAACAGGATTTGGCATGGTGAAGTGCATCTTGTCTGGTGCTGCATCAAAGGGACGTAAACAGAGCTGACCTTCCCATAGCCCCAAACCAAACTCAACAAACTCATTTGTCTTCGCAGTCAGCTAAACAACGACAAACACTCAAAGCGACTCGGCTTAGTGAACAAGTCAGGGTGAGTGATGGGATTCGCTGTCAGAGTAAGCAAGACCAAGATATCAGGCTACAGTTTTTAGTTACATGGCTTCGGTGGCAGAGCTAAGTCAAGTGAGCAGACACAGTAACCTCTCAACATTCAAACCATTGTAAGTTTCACAAATTGTGTCTGCAGACTTCCAAACCCCCTCTATACAGTCCCAAAAGGAATTCACGGGCATTTTTTTAAAAACGTGATCTATAGACTTAATCTTACCAGAATTTGGCTGGTGACTGTTGCCAAAATTAATCTCTGTTAGTAAATAATAAAAATCAAAACGATCTCGGACTCACTTCCTATGTCAGCACAGTGGCAACATTCTTGTACCAGATGGCTTATATACCTTCCAATGAAGGTGATTGCCAAAGCTTACAGGGCTTCCATCTCTCCCATTTTCATTTGGGCTCTGATATGTAGACATGTCAGGTGGTGATGACGGTGGAAGGCTGTCTTATTTATGCAAACCTGTAGAAGACGATTCACATGGCAAGAGCAAGAGACATCCTCTCGATGAAGACTACTCACATGAGACATCCTCCTGATGCTCCTGCCATCATCATCAGCTGTCTAGACGAGGGGGTGATTGAAATCCCTTCAGCATCCAGGAACCCATACAGTACCTCCACAGTACTCCACTCCTCCATACAGTACCTCCACAGTACTCCACTCCTCCATACAGTACCTCCACAGTACTCCACTCCTCCATACAGTACCTCCACAGTACTCCACTCCTCCATACAGTACCTCCACAGTACTCCACTCCTCCATATAGTACCTCCACACCCTAGTAGCCCCCCCCCCTCTTCAGACCTTCAGAAACGCTCATGCTCACACACACCCATACACACTCACACATACTCACACAAGCATGCATGCACACACACATGAACACACACAGGCACGCACGCATGCACGCACACACACACACACACACACACACGCGCACACACGCTTGCACGCACACACACATGCACACACACACACACACGCACACACGCACACACATGCACACATTCGCACAAACACACACACACACACACACACGCACCCACACACACACACACACACACACACACACACACGCATACACACACACACACACACACACACACACACACACACACACACACACACACACACACACACACACACACACACACACACACACACACACACACACACACACACACACACACACACACACACACACACTACTCTGTGGAGCTCCAGCTGTAAAATTGCCGATTTGAAGCTCATCTGTCTGTTTAGCCCCATGCAAATCATCCTGTCACTCCTCCCAGAGCACAGGTAACACGATACCCACCAGCCGAAGACAGCACACAGACAGACAGACAGACAGACAGACAGACAGACAGACAGACAGACAGACAGACGGACAAGTAGAGGATTGGATGTCGTGAGTGAATGTGTGTGAGGAAGCGTGTGTGTGTGTGTGTGTGTGTGTGTGTGTGTGTGTGTGTGTGTGTGTGTGTGTATGTGTGTGTGTGTGTGAGTGTTTGTGTGAGGAAGCGGGCGTGGGTGTGTGTGTGTGTGTGGACATGTGCATGTGTTTGTGTGTGCGTTAGTGTGCATGCGTGTGTGTGCATCTGTGTGTGCTTGCATACATGTGTGTGCATCTGTGTGTGTGTGTCTGTGTGTGCGCGTGCACTCACATGTGTGTGTGGGCGTGTATGAATGTGTGTGTGTGGTTGGGGGGGTTGCAGAATGGTAGGGGGTTGGACGTGAGCCATGCAGATCTACTTGTGAGACATTCATGACTGCTATACAAAGACAGAGGAGACAGACAGATTGTGGGAAAGACAGAGGCCATGGGGAAGATGTATCAGCCAGGGCAAAGATGTATCACAAATGGCTGCTCACTCCTGGGGCTCCCTTCTTGTCATCTCTCAGATCTTCTGACATGGAAAAACATGTGATGCTCATACAAAGTATTTTGTATGATTTTTTTACATGTGTATATGTGCTTTAATATATGCGAGTCATTTCAATTTGACAATGATTTTGTATTTCATAATTTTGGAATTTTGCAATGACTTTGTATTCCATGATATGATCTTTCTGTTTTTGTTAAGTGTCACCTCATTGAACTGCCTTTGCATACAGCATGTATGAAATGCACTGGAAAAATGAACATTCCTCTCCTTGGCTATATTGTTTATTTATTTATACATATTTATGCATTTGTTTGTTTGTTTGTTTGTTTTGTTCCTTCATTGGCCAATTTCTTTTGCCATCGCAGCTTGTGATGACCAGCACTGGGGCCCCGGCTGCAGCAAGGTCTGCAAGTGCACCAACGGGGGCCTCTGCAACCCCGTCAGCGGCTCCTGCAAGTGCCCCGCGGGCTACACCGGCCCACGGTGCGAGGACCCCTGTCCCGCCAAGAAATTCGGACCGGGCTGTAAGCAGGACTGCAAGTGTGGCACTGGAGGGACTTGCGATAAAGAGACCGGAGAATGCGTGTGCAAAGAAGGCTTCACTGGCACTTTGTGAGTAGTAGTAGCAGCACCAGTAGCATCAGCAGCAGCAGTAGTAGTAGCAGCAGCAGCAGTAGTAGTAGCACCAGTAGCAGTAGCAGCAGCAGCAGCAGTAGTAGTAGTAGTAGTAGCAGCAGCAGCAGCAGCAGCAGCAGTAGTAGCAGCAGCACCAGTAGCAGCACCAGTAGTAGTAGCACCAGTAGCAGTAGCAGTAGTAGTAGTAGCAGCAGTAGTAGTAGCAGTAGCAGTAATAGTAGCAGCAGTAGTAGTAGTAGCAGCAGCAGTAGTAGCAGTAGCAGTAATAGTAGCAGCAGTAGTAGTAGCAGCAGTAGTAGTAGCAGTAGCAGTAATAGTAGCAGCAGTAGTAGTAGTAGCAGCAGCAGTAGTAGTAGTAGTAGCAGCAGCAGCAGTAGTAGTAGCATACCTGTCAACTTTGAGCTCCCAAAATCCGGGAAAATCCCCATATTTTAAGCCAAGATCCGGGAAATTTTCTAAAGGCCAAATTTTGACAGTCAACGGGATGACAGAGACAGATCGGACGGTGTCTACTCTGCTTTTCATAACAGCGCGCGTGCAAAGACAGATCCTGTCTAAAATCCCTCAGCACACGTTTTACAGCGTGGAGAAACAATGCAATGAAAACAAAACAATGAAATGAGCGCAATGAATTTCTTCTTGTGGTTTTGTCGCACAAGTTGTCTGTTCGTGCAAAGTGTCGTGCTGGTACAGGTTGTGATTAGGTTAATCGCATGATTCGCTGTTCCGAGGCTGTTTTATGCGTTGCATGAACTGACGGTTTCTGAGGAAAAGAGTGGGCGCACAACTCAAGCGCTACGGAGCTCGAAGTTGACAGCTCGTATTTTAAGGAACTTCAATTCTTGGTGGTATCTGGCATAACGTCTTCTGGCAGGTAGCTTGATAAGCAAGACCCCCTGTCTCTCTCTTCAAGAGGGGGTGTGGCTCGTCGGACAGGGCCGTGGGTAACCTATAAATAGCCTAGGACTACTGGTCCTGGACCGACAGTGTTTTTTGATAATGTGAAAAATCCGGGATATTTCCGGGAAAAAATTCAAATCGGGAAGAAATCAGGAAATGAGTCAAAATTAGGGAGTTTCCCGGGAAATTAGGGATGGTTGACAGGTATGGTAGTAGTAGCAGTAGTAGTAGTATTAGTAGCAGCAGTAGTAGTAGTAGCAGCAGCAGCAGTAGTAGTAGCAGTAGTAGTAGCAGCAGCAGCAGTAGTAGATGCAGCAATAGTACTTGTAGTAGTGGTACTTTGTGAGTAGTTGTAGCAGCACCAGTAGCAGTAGCAGCAGCAGCAGCAGTAGTAGTAGTAGTAGTAGCCACAGCAGTAGTAGTAGTAGTAGTAGTAGCAGCAGCAGCAGTAGTATTTGTAGTAGTAATAGTACTTGTACTTGTAGTAGTAATAGTAGTAGTGGTAGTAGTAGTAGTAGTACATGTATTAGTAGTAGTAGTAGTAGTGTGTGTGTGTGTGTGTGTGTGTGTGTGTGTGTGTGTGTGTGTGTGTGTGTGTGTGTGTGTGTGTGTGTGTGTGTGTGTGTGTGTGTGTGTGTGTGTGTGTGTGTGTGTGTGTGTGTGTGTGTGTGTGTGTGTGTACACGCTCAAGTCTATGTCTGTGTCTGTGTGTGTCTGACTGCATACGTCTGTGTCTATAAAATTACGGCCATAAACTGACACACGAAAAAGAATGGTGACCCAGTTTACCTGTTTGAGCTTGAATACATCTGACTTGGAGATCCAAAGCAGACCTGTTGAAATATAATTCATCCATCTGCGCTTAAAAATAAACCTGAGTGTTTGTTCAGCTCTGCTCTGGCTTTGTGAACGGAAAACTGAAAGAGTGTCGGAGACTGAGTAATGCGCTACTTCAGCCAACGTTATTGCTTTCAGGAGTAAATATCAACACAACAGTCTCTCGCCAAGACGAACTACAGCAATCCACCTTTAATGATAGATCACAGGAGTGACCTCATCTCAGTAATGGAGTGCAAAAGTGGTACACTCTTTATTACGTTAAAGCGGAGTAGTTAAGACATAATGCAATAAGGAGTTTTTCAAACATTTTTCCACAGCTGTGAAAAAGCTTGCCCTAAGGCGCGCTGTCCTCGGAGGTGTCCCTGTCAGAACGGCGGCTTCTGCCAGGGTAATGGAGTCTGCATCTGCCCCCCAGGCTGGACGGTACGCAAGCAAAAGCCAATACATCATCCACATCGCATTTAGAAATAACCGTAACCAAAGAAAGAATGCCTCATTTTTGTCTGTGTCTGTCTGTGTCCGTTTCTGTCTGTCTGTCTGTCTGTCTGTCTGTCTGTCTGTCTGTCTGTCTGTCTGTCTGTCTGTCTGTCTGTCTGTCTTTCTTCCTGTCTATCTCTTGTCTCTTCCTGTCTGTCTATGACTCTTCTTCTTCTTCTTCTTCTTCTTCTTCTTCTTCTTCTTCTTCTTCTTCTTCTTCTTCTTCTTCTTCTTCTTCTTCTTCTTCTTCTACTTCTTCTACTTCTTCTGCTTCACGTCCCCTTGCCTCTTTTTTCCTTCATCTGACAGTGACTACTGAATACTTTTAAAATGGATGGATTTAATTCATATAATGTTATGTTTTAATTATATACTAACAATATAATATTGATTTATGGTGGTGATGAGCTGTATCTGTTAATCCTCTATTAGATAATAGTGTTATAGTATATTGTTGTGCTGTGTCAGTAAAATACATGAAATACACCATATTGTCTCATATCATCTTCCTCCTCCTCCTCCTCTTCCTCCTCCTCCTCCTCCTCCTCCTCCTCCTCCTCCTCCTCCTCCTCCTCCTCCGTCTGCAGGGGGTGGTGTGTACGGAGCGCTGTGAGGAGGGCCGCTACGGTGCCAACTGTGCCCATGAGTGTGTGTGCCACAACGGTGGCCACTGCGACCCCGAGAGTGGCCAGTGCGTGTGCACAGCTGGCTTCACCGGGGAGAGGTGACAGGCCTTTCTTTTTGTTCTTTTTACTTACAGTGTTTCAAACACGTAATTTTAACAGGGCTTTAACTACAGTACAATGTACTTACTCATTAGATACAGAGGAATAACTGTGTAGTGCAGTAACATGCAAGCGAACAAATGAAAGTGTCAGCTAAGTGCAATGTAATGTAATGTAATGTAATGTAACATCTGCCTTGTGCCTCAGTTCAGCCCTTTGCCTCCCTGGAAGAATTCTTTGCTTTGGCCAAGTATTATAAAACCGCTTTATAGTACAGTATGGTCATTATTGTCATTGTGGTATGTAGATGAAGTATAAATGAAATATATGATGTAATTACATGCACTACACTTTGCCGTTATGAGATTATTAGTGTTTTACCCCTGTGGTCAAGACTATGGACATCACTCAAAAGTTTGCTTTGATACGACTATCACAGTCTTGGTCGTTTATGCCTTTGGCAATCAAGCAAAGGAAACAATGTGATTGTAGGATAAGTGTTCCTAGTAATTAATGCCTATGTACATGTAATTCATTTTAGGGCTTTATAGCATAATATATTCAGAGAGCTGTGGTGAAATTGTAAGGTTGTACTAATTCATCTCAAATGTCCTTGTACAGGAATAAAGTCATTGCAAGTCTTCAAGGCTTGAAGTTCTTTTTTCTTCTCAAGTAGTTCATCAGTACATCCATCAGTAATCCATTAGTTGGCCCTCATATCTGTTTTTCTGTTGTGCGTGTGTGCATGCATGCGTGTGTGCGTGCGTGTGTGTGTGTGTGCATTGCGTGCGTACGTGTACATGTGTGTGTCACCCAGGTGTAATGAGGAGTGTGCGGTGGGCAGCTACGGTGAGGAGTGTAAGGGCGTGTGCGACTGTGCCAACGGGGCGCGCTGCTACAACATTCACGGGGGATGCCTGTGTGAGCCGGGCTTCAGAGGCCCCCACTGCCGAGAGCGCATGTGCCAGGACGGACGCTTTGGCATGCACTGCGAACAGCGCTGCCTCTGCCACTCACCACACACCATCAGGTAGGCTACACACACAGGCACGAAGGGGAGTAGAGTTGACCTACCGGGACTTCAACCCCGGCCTTCCAGGTACTAAGCTGGGGCTCTGACCGCTATACCAAAGAGAGTAGAGAGAGAGAGGTTCCATTGGCCCATTGTTTCCGGGTTCTATTAGGCAGACCTAGGCAGACCTAAGGACTGTTCTATTCAATGCTAGGAGCATTATGACACCCCCTTTAGGCAGACCGGAACCTGGTCATGTTAGGTGCCCATAGCAACCTTTTACAATGGCATATCTCTATACTTAAAGAATCTCTGGCTATACCAAAGAGCCGGCAGGGCAACTCTCCTCCCCTTCGACACAAATGGTGTCAGAAGTGGGATGGTTACCGTGAGGAAGCGTACTGAGGAAGCATACCCATTGTGTGTGAGCCGTAGTTCCATGTGAGGGACCCCCAGGATTGGTGACCGTGGTACGAGGGACCCCAATGATGGGTGAAGCATTGATGATGGGGAACACTGGATAGGGAGGTGGTGTGTGAGGGACAACACGAGTGCGTGAAGCGCACAGGTGCATGAAGCGCTTCCCGAAGGGGAAAGCAGTGTGATGGAGTGACCATCACTAGGGTAGTGGGTGTGTTCTGACTGTCACGCCAATGAGCATGGCTCTTTGGTGTAGCGGTCAGAGCCTCAGGCTAGTACCCAGAAGGCCAGGGTTTGAGTTCAGTAGGGCAACTCTACTCCCCTTCGCTACAACACACATGGACACACAGAAACATACACACACACAGTTGTGTGCATGCAAATAGGCATAGTTATGCACATGCACACGCACGCACACACACACACACACACACACACACACACACACACACACACACACACACACACACACACACACACACACACACACACACACACACACACACACACACACACACACACACACACACACACACACACACACACACACACACAGTAGGCCTATACACACACTTGCATGTACACATGCAACATACACAGCTTGTCTCTCTAATTTCAATTATTCTCTCTCTCTCTCTCTCTCTCTCTCTCTCTCTCTCTCTCTCTCTCTCTCTCTCTCTCTCTCTCTCTCCGTTTCTGTCTGTCTGTCTGTCTGTCTTTCTTCCTGTCTATCTCTTGTCTCTTCCTGTCTGTCTATGACTCTTCTTCTTCTTCTTCTTCTTCTTCTTCTTCTTCTTCTTCTTCTTCTTCTTCTTCTTCTTCTTCTTCTTCTTCTTCTTCTTCTTCTTCTTCTTCTTCTTCTTCTTCTTCTTCTTCTTCTTCTTCTTCTTCTTCTGCTTCACGTCCCCTTGCCTCTTTTTTCCTTCATCTGACAGTGACTACTGAATACTTTTTAAATGGATGGATTTAATTCATATAATGTTGTGTTTTATTTATATAGTAACAATATAATATTGATTTATGGTGGTGATGACCTGTATCTTTTACTCACTCACATACTCAGTGCCTGTTGCCTTAAAAAAAAGTCACATTTCCCACACAAACTAACATAAACAACAAGGAGCGGCATCTACACAGAACATGTCACTCTAATGCACTTGAGTATTTCCTATTTAAGTCTGGCATTTTAATGCTATTCCCCTTTGGGTAGGGAACATTCTTCTTCTCCTAATGTTGCTATTTTACTCTTGATTCATTCCAATTCCCCCTTGAGATTTTACTGACACTTGTCCTCATATGTCATAGTGTTTGGCCAGAGTTTTTGCCAACAGCTGTCTGAAAACAATTAGAAAAAGAAGGAAAACTAAATAAAAGGGGGAGAAAACAGAACAGAGCAAAAAGGAAAATAGCAACAGCAAGAATGCCAGTTGGAACTGTTAACAGTTGAGAGCGTTGGACTTGTTGAACTTGTTCTTCAGAAAACCAATAACAGTTTGGTTTAGTCACATTGTGTATGTGTGTAATCATATTCCAGGCAAGAACCCCCTGTTGTGTGTCCCAAAATCCCATTATTTTGTGGTCAGATTTTTTTGTGGTCTTCATGCAGCCAATGAAGTCTAACACAGATGTGCCGGACAGCTGAAATGTATAAGAACTGAAAAATAAAAAGTCACTGGCTTCAGAAAGCATCAGGATCTTTGATGTGCTTGTGTGCCTGAAGGAATAAAATCCTTAACAAAACACAAAGCCATTTTCTCTCAACCTTAAAACAACTTTTCCAAAATGGTTTCAGCGTTTCAGGCCGCAACTGTCACTGTAACTTCAAAGTTTTGTATGGATTTTGGTTGTAAGATGTTAGTGCCTTCATGTAATTACCTGTAAGCAAGTGAAGTGTTGACAGAAAATGATGAGGGCAAGATAGATGGAGATTGCGCAAAAAGCCAAGACAGATTCGAACCTGGGTAACTTTGCCTGTATATGGTATGGGTTTTCTTAGTGCAGTGTTGCACAGCACCCTTGTAACATTTGAATATGCATTGCCACACGGCATGGTCCAAACCACCACTAAGTTTGGAGAAGAGAGTTTCATCAATGTTATCTTCCAAACTAAAGGATGACCAACGATGAAAACAACGCATTTTCTCTTTGATTTATTCACTCCACACACATGTTGAACACTGACCATTGGTAAGAACAAAAATCTGTGTCGTTGGTGAAAGCATTGCCGTAGGGAGGGACAAAAAATAAGTAGATTAACAACCAATGATCACGACTCTCATAAATCTGTTTGGCAAATGTATCCATGACACACGTCTGTGCTGGTCCATCCAAGGCTTGCTGTGGTCATCGCACAGATGGTACCAAGTCAGCCAGTAATATGTTTCCCCTACAGCTGCACGGACCATTGCTGCTTTTATTTGTGTGTGTGTGTGTGTGTGTGTGTGTGTGTGTGTGTGTGTGTGTGTGTGTGTGTGTGTGTGTGTGTGTGTGTGTGTGTGTGTGTGTGTGTGTGTGTGTGTGTGTGTGTGTGTGTGTGTGTGTGTACATGTTTGTGTGTGTGTACATGTTTGTGTACATGTTTGTGCGTGTGTGTGTGTGTGTGTGTGTGTGTGTGTGTGTGTGTGTGTGTGTGTGTGTGTGTGTGTGTGTGCGCGTGTGTGTGTACATGTTTGTGTGTGCCTGTGTGCATACTCACCTGACCATTCTCCTCTGTGTGTGTGTACCAGCTGTCACCCACTGAAAGGCGAGTGCACGTGTGAACCTGGCTGGGCCGGACTCTACTGCAACGAGACCTGTGCCCACGGTTACTACGGCAACGGCTGCTTGGAACCTTGCCTGTGTGTCAACGGCGGGGAGTGTGACACCGTCACTGGCCAATGTCACTGTGCACCTGGCTACACGGTCAGTAATTGGCAAGTCACTATGGATGCTGTCATTTAGTGGATGACGTAGCTGAAAACAACTTTTTTTTATTGAGTGATGTATTCACATGCATGTCATTGCTTATAACATTTTGTTTGTTTAATGAATGTGGGTTCTTTCATTTGCCCTGATTAGTAAAAACAAATTCACGAGAACTATTCATTTTGTTTTTCGTGCAAATAGAGTTTTATTCAGCTGCTAAAGTGCTGAATAGTTGAGGACAGTTGCTGTGGTTGGCTTGGAGGCTCTTTCAGAGTGACTACCATTTCAGTTAGTAAAGTGATTCTCAAACTTTTCCCATCATTCCCCCCTTTGGAGGGTCTGGATGCTTCCGAGCCCCCCCTCGAAGCAACAGCAAACTAATTTTACGATCGCTGCGCTGTGCAGAATCAAAGGAAAGGTGGCTGGTGAGATAAAACAAAGAGGGACTGCAGTGGAATGCAGATGTGTTCCTATATGACAATTAATAATGTAATGGTTATTATTATGATGCTTAAAATGTAGCGAGACAGGAAATCATTTCCTTGAGGGAAAAAACAAAACAAAATCAGATGTCACACGCCCCCCCTGTGATGCCTCCGCGCCCCCCCAGGGGGGCTTACGCCCCACTTTGAGAAACACTGAGTTAGTGTAAGTTGTAGGCTTTCTTCATTTTAACATGTCTTGTCATATTTGGCCTGTAGGGGGAGCACTGTGAGAAGTACTGCGAGAGTGGCATGTTTGGGAAGGGCTGCTCCTCGGACTGCAAATGCACCAACGCCATCGCCTGCTCCCCCATAGATGGCACCTGCTACTGCAAAGAGGGTGAGGCTCTCTCTCTCTCTCTCTCTTCGACAGCCGACTGCCCGCCGGCGTCTGTTGTCTGCATATTCAGGGAGTGCCAGTTTGGAAAGATTTGTAAAACGTCCCGCACCATCCTCATTCCAATCCTATAATAGGCTGCACAGTATGGCTCCAGCTCTTTTGTAGTCAGACTAATGTACCAAATGGATTCACCATTTTGAAAACCTATTTTCAAGGCTCTGACATAAACAAGGAGCGATATCTACAGAGCACTCTCATGCACTAAAATATTTCCTATTTAAGTCTGACATTTTAATGCTATTCCCCTTTGGGTAGGGAACATTCTTCTCTTTATATTGCTGTTTTTTCCTTAAGGAATTCTTATTCCCCCCTTGAGATTTTACTGACACTTGTCCTCATGTGTCATAGTGTTTGGCCTGAGTTTTTGCCCAAAGCTAGCCGAAAACAAATAGAACTAGAAAGAAAACCAGCACACAGCAGAAAAGATAATACCAACAGGAAAGAAGGCCAGTTGGAACTGTTGCACCTGTAACTGGCTCTTCACATAATCAATAGCAGCTTTGAAACCTATTTTCTGACTCTCAATCTTAACCAGTCCATGTTTCCTCTTATAAGTCTTTACTGTATCTTGGGTTTTAGTAGCTCAGAGCTAATGTTGGTTTGCCATTACTATGCTGTTTATGTTCCTTCCGAAGGAGTGGTTAGACTATTGAACCCCACCACACTTATGTACCCCACCACCGCACTATCCACACTACTAATTTAAATGATTTTAAATGTATTCCTAAGCCATTCTATTTGCCTTTTTGGAGTGTGTATGGTATGTCCTTTTAAATAGTTTGTATTTCAGTTTGTAAAGTTATTTACTCCAAGGTTAAACAAGTTCTGGTGTTGCTGTGTTCTGGGTCAGGCTGGACCGGGGTGGATTGCTCCAAACCGTGCTCGCCAGGCATGTGGGGTCCAGGCTGCAACAGCACCTGTCGCTGTGGCAACGGAGCATCATGTGACCCCGCAGACGGCTCCTGCACCTGCACTGCGGGATGGCAAGGGACACACTGCGACCAGCCCTGCCCAGTAAGAGACCAGTGAATTTATAGCCCACACAACTTTATGTCTACAGTATATCTCTCTCTCTCTCTCTCTCTCTCTCTCTCTCTCTCTCTCTCTCTCTCTCTCTCTCTCTCTCTCTGATCTTGGAACATAATCGAACCGGGTCCCTGGCGTAACAACATCGTGCCTTAGCTGTTCGAGCCACAGACAAGGCCTTCTTATCTTTTCTATGTCATACAGCTGTCATGTAATTCTTCAAGGATTTTCCCAAATGCGCCTAATAAATGTGTCTGAAGAAACACATAGACACAGGATTACAAGGAGTGAGGTCTTTAAAGCTTGTGAAAATTAGTTACAACTTGAAAACTTTCA
>NC_085861.1:39668473-39703473 GCF_034702125.1 Engraulis encrasicolus
CTGGTGGTAGCCAGATTGGCCAGGCTGAGGAGTCTGGACAGCTGAGGTCATCTAATCCTGACGCTATGTCACATACTCTATGCTCTCTACACAGAAAAATGCCAGTGTTAATGCAATTTTTAACCCTTTAAAACACAGCGTTATAAATTCGTTGTCACCAGAATGGTAATGACTGAGTCGTAATGCATTACTAAAGGCCCTGTGTTATGTCATAGTATAGTAGTACTATAGTAAGAGAGTTGAAATTACAGTAACTCTGTTTCAGATGGTCCCAGTCAGAAACTGTGTTAAATTTACTCTTTGGTCTGTGTATCATTTTTAGTTCATTTTACTCAATTAATTGAGTTAATTCTACTCAATATTGTGTAAATATTAAGCGCTGTGGAGTTGAAATTAGACTGGCTACCTGCAGAATTCTAAATTGATGCTTGACTCCACCATTTTTATGTGTCATCATTGCAAATTCTCCATGTACCTGTAGATGTATACAAGTTCATTCTGAAATACTGACACCCTATGTTGTGTTCCTGTGTATGTCTGTGTCTCTACAGCGTGTCCAGCTGGTCTGTTTGGCCCCAGCTGTGCCAGGTCCTGCTCCTGTGGCCCCCAGTACCAGTGTGACCCGACTGATGGGGAGTGTGTGTGTGAGCCAGGCCCTGGAGTGGACTGCAGTCAAGGTAGAATACTCTCCTCATCATAGGTGCAAATCTCATATCAGGGGTGCATTTCTCCAAAGCGTAGTTGCTAACTAGGGTAGCTACTTTGTTGGTTGCAATGCAACTTCTCATTGGCAACTACCCAAGTTGCTAACTGCATACAACTACACTTTCGAGAAATGCACCCCAGGATTGCGGGGGGGACACAACTCAATGTTATGACTATGAAGTCTAAAAATATGAGTGCACATACAAACAAAAACAAAAAAATACATTTGAGAATTAAAATATCGCTGTTTCCTATATCAGGTTCCTCTTCAAATACAATAATGTAAATGTATGCAACCGTGGCCCAAACTTTTTTGGGGGAAATTGTCAGGAACAGACTTGGCTGCAGGAAATACAGTGTAGCTGTGCTGTTGTATATCTTTATACTAACTCAATCACTTCCAGCAATCGAGCTAAACAACTATTATTGTTTGTGCCATGTGGAAATTGCCTTGGCTTAGACGTAGTTACTTTCATAAACACATGCAATCACATTCAAAACCATCTCAGCATGTGGATTGAATCTGGTGTCTGGAAATGTCACCTTGTGTATTCCCTTGATATTTAAACAAACAAGAATCCAAACTAACTGATAATTTCAATATGTTAATGCGTAGCCTGACATGACCTGACAGTTTGGATACACTTAAAACACCACCAAAAGGCTTTTAGTAGCATATTAATAGAGATTTATAATTAATCCCCAAGTAATTTAAGAAAACAAAACCGCTAAAACTTAATACTTGCATAATTGCTTTAGAAAGGGTCATGAACTCTTCATAATGACAGCTTAAAACACTTGGTATTGGTTTATAAACAATACACGCTAAATACACAATTTCACTATGATAACTAACCTCAGGCTGTAAGTGGAGCATAGCTGAATAGAACAGAATGCCTTTTATCACAGCTATTCAAATACACTATACACTTTCACAATGAGATTGAAAGCAGACATTACAGTAAAGGGATACTATGCAGCACAAAGTGCTAGTTACATAAAGGTATTTACAGTATATTCAAAAGGGGATTATTGAAATCACAATATAGAGGAATTTAATAAAAGTGACTCGTGTGAAAGAGAAATCCTCTATAGCTCTTGTGTCTCATCTCCATCTCACCCCCATAATCATAACACTATTTACTCAGTAAATATTTATGAAAAATATCCAAGTTTTTGAGTGGGTGGCAAAAGTTTGGAAATAAAACTTACACACAGACCTTTAAGCATACGTAGCTGACACGGTAGCTGATATGGTCTTATTTGGTCTACTCTACTCTAAAAAAAAAAAAACCCTGAATTTCCCCCTGGGGATTAATGAGGTTACTCTACTCTACTCTACTCTACTCTATATACAACAACCAGGGCTTCGAACCGGTTCAAAGAACGAAAACCGAAAACCTAAACAATCTCGCCCTAGTATTCTTACTATGTGTTCTGTTGTCTTTGTTTTCTTCATGTCTTCATGATGTCTATGCCTGTAGTTATGTCTATGTCTTCCAATATGTCTTATGTCCTTGCCTTGGAAAGTGAGAAATGTAATTTGAATTCTTTGTATGACCAATGCATGTAAAAAAAAATTGACAATAAAGCCAACTTGACTTGACCTCTGTCCTCCAGAGCGCCTGGGGAGCACCATGGTGCCGGTGTCCCCAGTGGAGCGTGACTCGGTGGGGGCCATCGCGGGGATCGTGGTCCTGGTCATCCTGGTGGTCTTCCTGCTGGCCATGCTGCTGCTCTACCGGCAACGGCAGAAGGACAAACAGAACCACACGCCCACCGTCTCCTTCTCCTCCACACGCACTGTCAACTCTGAGTACGCCGTGCCAGGTAAATACGGAGAGAGAGAGAGAGAGAGAGAGAGAGAGAGAGAGAGAGAGAGACAGAGAGAGAGAGAGGCATAGAGGCAGACAGACACGATCGGAGGGAGACCGAGAAGGAAAGTGCGCCAGACAGACAGACAGACGATACACGTAGGAGGGAGGCTGAGAGAGAAAGTGAGAGAGAGAAAGTGAGAGAGAGAGAGAGAGAGAGAGAGAGAGAGAGAGAGAGAGAGAGAGAGAAAGAGAGAGAGAGAGAGAGTAACAGACAGACAGCGATAGGAGGAAGATAGAGAGAAAGATACAGCTAATATACTCCCTAGTATTCCGTGCAGTGCCACGTAAATACAAATGGAGGGAGGCAGAGAGAGGGAGCGAGAAGGGAGGGAAGAGAAATAGAGATAGAGAGTGATAGACAGACAACGTTGGGATGGAGGGACAAGATACAGAGATACAGTTAATATGCTGTGAGTATGCAAAGGGAGAGAGAGGGATGAGAAGAGGGAGAAGGAGAGAGAAAGAGACAGACAATGATGGGAGGGAGGGGGAAGATACAGAGAAATACAGCTAATATACTCTGAGTATGCTATGCCAGGTAATGCAAAGACAGAAAGGGGAGAGACAGAGAGAAAGGTGGGTGAGCTTAAGAAAGAGCCAAGGTCCATAAAACACAGTTGTTCCAGACATTTACAGAATCTGATTCCAATTAGCGCAACACTTCAGTTAGCTAGATGAAGTAATTAGTGAAATTACTGTAGCTGTGTAAAGTGTGCAGGTAGGGCCAATGCATGCCAAAACTTCTGTACCACACCTTTTCAGTAGCCTAAGGCAAGGAAAATGACTCTAAACTTAAATAGCTCAGTTAATCAGCCAGTCGTTGAGTTTCACACACTAATTCTCCCCCATCGGAATGTTTTACGGCAGACTGCAAAGCTTTTTCATTGCTACTGGTTCTTACTGTAGTCACATCAACTGTCATGGGTGGGCTGGGGTCCCACCCACTTGTCAAGCAGGCCCTCCCTAAGATCTTAGATTCATTTAGTGATTAATAATTCGATTAATAATGATGAAGTGTTTTCGGATGGACCTAATCTTTAGCAGGGCAACTGTTTTTTTTTTTTTATTCCATCACTGGTTCTCACATGCAAGCTTATATTTGATGGATTGTTATAGTTGAGTAGGAATAGAGTAGAGTAGAGTAGAGTTAGCTGCAGTACAGTGGAGTATAGAAAGATACTTCATGAAGCACACAAAATAATATGGTAATAAATTAACGCCAAAGAAAGGTATTGAAATGATATAACTGTCATCTTTGCTTTCTTCCAGACATCCCCCACAGCTACCACCACTACTACTCCAACCCCAGCTACCACACGCTGACCCAGAACAGGCCACCACTGCCCCACGTGCCCAACAACCACGACCGCTACATCAAGGCAAGTCATCGGTAGTGTAATGAGGAGGTGTCATATCTCCCTCTCCACCATGGCTGAAGCATACTGCTGCAGTCAGTAGAAAAGCATTGTACAACCATGAACTGAACAATGAATGAAATCAATGTGACAATTATGATCAAGATGACAGCAACTGAAGTGAATGTGTTCAATACTGTAAAGAAACTTAAAAGCTAAAGGCAATTGAATAGATCAAAATGAGATGCATTTGAGCACAATGTATGGGAAGTGAATGAAAGTGAACGCAAATGTGTGGAACATCACTGTTGGTTGAAATGAATCAAAGCTGACACAGAGCCTCCGCAGAATTCCCAAAGATGCCGTAATGGATAAACGCTAATATCTTATGACACGAGACTCACTCTGTTTTGTGATCCACAGAACACCAACAACCAGCTGTTCTGCAGCGTGAAGAACAAGGAGAGGGAGAGGCGCGGTCTATTTGGCCTGGACAGCAACGCTACCCTGCCTGCCGACTGGAAACACCAAGAGGCTCCAAAAGAACATGGTGGGGTTATACTTTCCAGCTCTCCTCTCTACATCTGGAATTATTCATATATACGATAGAGGGGAGAAATTATGCCCTCATCATGTTTCTAACCAGAACAAGTATTTTTCCCTTGTGTGTGTCATTTTAGGAGCCTTCGGAATCGACCGAAGTTATAGTTACAGTGCCAGCCTCGGGAAATATTACAACAAAGGTACACGCTTTGATTTGAATGCATTAGTGTTCGTTTGAGTCGATTATGGCTGTTATCACATGCATTTGCAGTAGGGAGATAAGCAATTATGAATGACTCATATCACTAATGAATGTGTAATTATGGCAATTAATCTATGAGTTGATTTACACCCCTGCATTTTTATCAATCAGTATCCATTACCCAGCTTTTATCCATTTCTATAATGACAAAAAGCAAGAGAATAAGTGAATATCATTGGCTGACAGCATAGACTGAATTGGTAGTCATTCTTTAAAAGTGTTACCTGTTCCTTACTAAAGCCTCTCTTACTTAATGTTGTGATACCGTAAGGTGAAAGGCCGAAGGTGCACTGTGTAGGATGGTGGCCATTGCAACTATGCTGCTTATTGAAGATGTTCTGCCTATTGCCAAATTGGATCTTTTCATGAATATTTACGAAATAATAATCTAATATTTACTAGTATGAACAAAGTACAGTACGTTTTGTAGCTAAAATGTCCATTTCTGGACATTCAAAATGGCGGACATGGAGAAGATCCACCTTTTCAAGTATGAAAAGTGCAATTTTCCCAGTCATAATGAACACTTTGATAGTGGTGGTAAGTGTCCGTGAAAAAGGTGACATTCTTCAATGGGCAGTATGAGTTCTGGAAATAAACCTCTAAACATATTTTAATGGAAATAGCACCATATTTTGAGGCATTGTTATTTTTTTAATAAGCCAGTTGTGTTAAGACCTTTCAACACTACTTAACTGTGTGAGAAGTTTTGCCCAAGAGCATCACTCACAGATGTTGTTTAGGCATTGATTTTACTACTCATGTTAGCCAACAATTTTAACAGCAGAACTTAGGTCAGCAGCTGGCAGTATTTTGTGATTATTTCATCCAAAATTAGGAGCCAATTTATGCTCTTCTCCAGCAGAAAACATTGCTGAAAATGTTGCATCATAATTGCTAACTGCCAGAGTAACACAAAAACGTTTCTTTTTCTCTGGAAATATATTATTTTTCATCCAGGCCATTTGTAGGCAAGGGAGTTGTGTTTTACATATTTCTTTTGTACACAACTGGATTTCTTTTCTTTGTTTTGTAGCCTTTGTGAATGTGCCTTGTTTACAGTATGCGATCAACTATCTCCCCAATTGTTATTATTGGGATATAAGTATCATTCATTTCTGTACATCAGTATTTAGCAGACACTTTTATTCAAATAAATTCACAAAATAGACAACCTACATAATTAAAATGCGTAGAAGAACTAAGAGACATTTTCTCATACTCACTGTACTTACTGTATATGAAGGCCTTTATGTTCCCATAGGAACATACAGTAGGCCACAAAGCAATTCCATCCTCTTCTGTCTTGGGCGCTCTGTTCCAGCTGTTGCCAATGATAGCGCTTCAGTCTTCATCTCCTGCTCATTCACTCATGCACATATCCAAAGCAGCTTACAAAAAAGAGGAATTGTGTGTTATTTATTTCTTAGCAAGAAATACTCACCTATAAACCATTAACGTGTAAAAGAACAGAGACATTCACTCATACACGTCATCTTTATTCACTAACGCAGAGCTGAAGGACGTGTGCGTGGCGGCCAGCAGTGGCTCTCTGAACAGCGAGAACCCCTACGCCACCATCAAGGACCTGCCGGGGCTGCCCCTGTGCCCGCCCGAGTGCAGCTACATGGAGATGAAGGCCGCCATGCCCATGCCCCGCGAGAGGAGCTACACAGAGATCAGGCCTCCGCACCTGGGCCCTCCGTCCCCCACCGCCGCCACAGCGGCTGCTCCCCTCCTGCCCTGTGCCGGGGCCTCCCCTGGTGCCTGTGCCGGGGCCTCTCCTGGTGCCTGTGCTGGTGCCACTGGTGGGGCCTGTGCTGCTGGAGCCTCTGCTGCTGCTGCCTGTGTGTCGCCCCATCCTGGGCCCTTTGCTACCATGGCTGCCTCACCGCTCTCCTCAGCCTCCATGCGCAGAGGTAAAACATATACAGTACATTATAAATTAGAGACTTGGTTAATGGTCACTTGGACAAACATGTATGCTAAGTAAGTGTATTTACACGGTACTAAGTTAGCAGACACTCTGGTCCTAGAGGAATGCTTTGTGAGGTGGATGAGGATGAGAAGTTTGTGTTGAGGCTGTGAGGAGGGAACTGTTTTTCTCCGCTTGGAATATATGATGTACTGACAGCTCTGTAATAATTTGGTCCAATAAAGGACTTTTTAAACCTCTTGTCCTTGTGACTCTCAATTTTACCTATTTTGCATTGTTTTATTATAGGCCTATCTGAATTGTAAAGCACAGTGGGTATTAACTGTATGCTTAAAGTGCGCTTTACAAGATACAGGTACATATTGACTAAGATGAGTAGAATTTCATCATAGTCCTCTCCATGGTTGATCTGTGTAAGCCATAATTATAGTACAGTATGTCTAAATGAAAAAAAGATTTTTCAGTTGGAAGAATGAAAGAGCGAGTTCAAGATGGCATTGCCTTTCTGTATGCTGGTACATCTGTGTCTAATTTAATCATGTTACTCATGTCACTACGCACTGTACATGATCTATTTTCAAACGTGGCCATCATATCGTACATCCTCTTAGCTGTCATGTATGCTTCACCTCTTCATTATTTTTTCTTCACGTGTTTTTGCAGAACGCTGTTCCCTTGGCAACGTGCCTGAGCAGGAGCCTCCGAACCATTACGACATGCCCACCAACAGCCACATCCCTGGCCACTACGACCTGCCCCCCGTCCGCCGACCCCCCTCGCCATCACCACGGAGAGTGCATTACTAATGCTGCGACAACCCCCCCATCCCAAGCTCCAAGAACCCCCCCCGCCCACCATCACGAGTACAGTATGTACTCACACCTCACCTGACTCCCCACCACCACCACCATGACCATGCTCTAGTCCAGACCACATTGGCAGCACACTAGAGCAATGCACATGCACAGACAATCACTGAAAAACGATATAGTATTTGGACTTCCCTCAAGTGGTCCCATAGTAGTGGCGTAACACTGCCACCTGGTGGATATTCCATAGGATATTCCATTCCATTCAAAAAATCCAAATGATGGCATACCAACAATACCCAATCTGAATTCAGCATAGCATCTGCAACCAGCTGTGCCACATATTCCAAATCAGCTGGTTCTGCATGTGTGGATAACCTCTATCTAGTTGGCAAGTTGAGGGTTTTACCAAAGGTAGACGAGGCCTAGGACACCACCAAATCTGCCCTCTGTCGGGGCTCCCCAAAAGTCAAGTCAAGTCAAGTGTACTTTATTGTCAAAAATCTATGTAACAGGGTTAGCACAGAAGTTTGAAATTGTGTTTCACCAGTCTCCAATGTGCAGTTTAAGGCAGAACATAATAAGACATTGACAATAATCTCTCTCTCTCTCTCTCTCTCTCTCTCTCTCACACACACACACACACACACACACACACACACACACACACACACACAATAGTCAGCCCTGCTCCAGCAAAATACTAGCTGTAATTCCAGAAGGCCCCATATCTTTATTTTATCTAGAGCCCCCAAATGGGTAGAATTGTTACTGCAGGTTGATCAGAATTAACTGAGTGAGCATGTCAAATGTGTGGAGGCTAAACAGGTGGTTTATCATTATCGATTTGAGGGAATACAACTGTTCTTATGTTTACACGTTTTGAAGCTGGTTGGGGGTTTTTGTCACCAGGGTTCAGCTTCAAATGAACAAGGATTACATTGTACTACAGCTAAAACTGCCATTGCAATATGTAAATAGTATAAGCCGCCAGGCCCAGGCGTCTGGTGGGGAAGGCAAAGGCTTGGTCCGCACATACAAGATGGAGCCTTTTGCTTGTAAAGTCCATCACTGATGAATGTAATAACCACTTCCTCTGTATATAATGTAAATAATAAAGTTGAGCTTTGTATGCAGTTCGTTGTCCTTGTTGTGTGCAGTTTTTTTTGTCTTGAATTGGGAATATAGTTGTCATTTCACCACAAAAGGAAGGAATGGTCATTGTTTCTCATTAAAACATGTACTAGTTTTATTACTTATAACATTTATTAATCGGCATAATTTAATGATCTGCATAATTTAGAAAGCCTCATTTTAATGTAGAAAAAGACATTTGTATCATCACACAACCGTGAAGGAAACAAAGTGGGGCTGGTCAATGCATTTTACATAATCAAGCACAAACAAAATGGAACAATTAAAACAAAAATACTGTGTCTCAATTAATTTACATTTGTCATTTTCATTTTATACAAATTTAAACAAACATTAACACCTGAGTAATATAGCACCATCAGTCAGATCTCTGACAGGCATTTGGCATCGTTGGTCCTAAATTAGGCATGAGGTATCAAATGTATATGAAAAAGTCAGAGAAATCTTAAAACATTGAAACAATTGATCATGTGTGATATCAAAATAGGCTACAGTGGATCGCAACCAAACAAGAGCATCAAGCTCAGTAGCCGTAGTACCTAACAAAGGCCACCAGAGGGAAGCATAACTTCATTTTGTTTCACCTGTTATTTACACACCTCGGAGCAAAGGCACCAGAAGCCGGAGAGGCCGTAGTGGCATGTGTCTAGTTCTAGGCAAGACCACCCTTCCAGATGGCTTCAGGAACCTTGCCCCTTCTGCCCAATAGATATTCTGTCCAGGTTTCAGCATGGAATAAGACATGATGCAAATAGTCAGATAGGTACCCCAGTCAAGATGAGCACTGAGTCTATTTCACATGGTCAAATAATATCCCTGAGTGTGCCAAGTGAGTGACCGGGTTAATTCAAGGGAATTTGATACGTAGCTAGTTGCACTGCAACCACACACTTCCCCTGCCACTGACTGTGGCTGAATTTAGGTCAGGGTCATGAAGACAGGAAATGTATTTTGTGGAACAAATGCAACCCAACCTGACCTGGACTGAGGCCACTGGTTTCAGCAAGCACATTGAAGTAAATTAAGCACTATGCAACAACAATTAGGAGGGAAACACCCGAAAGCAAGATATTATGAGCTTGGTTGGTTCTAGCCTGACTCTCGCCAATAAGCTTAATGAGCTCACACAAGGGTCTAGAGGACCTTTGGATTCGCCCTGCTCCTGAACCGAAATGCAATAGAACCAATGAAGACTGCAGTCTTTTCAGAGATGTGACGTAGTCAGAATTTAAACATAATGGCGAAGGGAAAAATAAGTCAAGCGTGACAGTTGTTTCAGACAACACTGGCCGCTCGCACGGACTCACTCCTCGACATTCTATAATTTCAACTGTATTTTCAAATCTGTGAGTAGTGTAGCCCCTTTATGCACGCCGTACCTCCAGTGGCACACTTTAATAGTAACTGAAAAGTTAACTACCATAGCCCTACAATACTATGACATAACAAAGGGCCTTTAATAATGCACTACGACTTGGTCATTGCCATTCTGCTAACAGCAAATGTATAACACCGTGTTTTAATTGGTTATTTTATTAAAAATATCAGATAAGTGTTTGCCCAATCACGCACATGGATTCAAAAAATAAGTAAAACCACGCCTTCGCAGAGCTATGCCTATGGCACAGAGTTGGCCTATGGTGCAGCTCCAGATGAATGTTTTCATGGAGCAAGGCGGAACTCATTTATCTGGTGAGAGTCAGGTTAGTTTGGCACAGTGCATTCAGAAAAAAAACAAAGCTTATTTAGTGGAATCAATAATATGCTTTACAAAATAACAGCCTGAGATAAATGTCCACCTCCTCTTCACCATCAGCCTGGAGTAGACTGTGTGATCTTCCTCATGGACATCTCCTGTTGAGAGACAGAGAGAGAGAGGGGGGGGGGGTGTACAGACCGGAGTGAAATCTAACAGAGAAATACTGTACGTTATAAATACATAATACATACATTTATAGACCTTTTATTTTTAGTACGACAAGGGGAAACACATGACAACAGGCTGAGAGATGATTGACTTATATTCAAAGTTGCTTAGTGGGTCGTCAAAATGTACATTGTGAATATGTAGTTATAGTAAAGGTATTTGATAGTGACAACCTTGTCCGGCCTTGGCGTACATAAGCTCCGTTCAGCAGTCCCAGTAGTAATCTTTTTCAATGTCATGACCAGGGGTGGAAAGTAACTAATTACATGTACTCAAATTACTGTAATTAAGTACTTTTATGAGTAACTTGTAATTTTTTAAGTAGTTTTTAAAATGTGTAATTTTACTCTTACTCAAATTACATTTTGGCCCAAGTAGTTTTACTTAATTACATTTGAACCTGCCTTGAGTACTGAGTAAATTCTGATAGGTAGAGAAAAATGAAATTAAGGAAAACATCTGCCAAAAATGAAGGAACCTATGTGTATTTATCATTTCACATACAGTAAATGATCTATTTTGGACTAATCCATTGCATGATTATCCAGCGCCCATCGGTATCATGTCACTGGTTTGACAGCCCAATAGTCGGCAATGGGCAGATGAGCCTGCTTATTATTTTGATTCTGCTGAAAATTCCATGACCAAGTCAGTCTGGCAAACATGGGTATTTGAAGTTCATATCCGTCTCATTTTTGAAGACAATAAAAGTTTAGTATTTAAACTTCCCCACTGCAAAATAAGCCAGAGGCAAGAGTGGCCTGATTGATCGTTTCAACCATAACGAGGCATTTGATACACATAGATGCAGGTTGAAGGCCCTCTGAGAATACGGTGCTCAGGGCCAGGTCAACGCTCGCAGGGTTTTGTAGTCACGATAGCCAGGTTATTGGAAGATGACTGGTGCAGAAATAGAGGTCACGGAGGGCGCTATTCAAGAAGAAAAATGGAATTTCTCGATAGAAAAGCTAACTGAAAGCAACTAAGTAACTTTTACTCAAATTACATTTTGAAAGAAGTAATTTTGTACTTTTACTCCAGTAGATTTTCAAAGAGGTAATTTTACTTTTACTCTGAGTAGATTTCAAAACAAGTAATGATACTTTTACTCAATTACATTTTTTCTGTACTCTTTCCACCTCTGGTCATGACCAAATGTTAGCGACTGGATAATATATCACGCACATTTCATATTTTATCAGAGTTCACCACTCCCTCCAGTTAACGTTTCTCAATTCAGCCGTTCCAGACCCTTGAATTAAATTAGTACACGGGTCTGGTAAGACCAGACAACAAGGGACAACAAGCTTCCAATTCACTTCCACATTTCTGAGTTTTCAGTCATTAGAGTCTGGTGTTGCCATGTGGTGTCTTGTCCAGACTCCACTCACCTGTCCCTCTGCACTGAACAGAGTGATCTGCAGCTCGTCTCCACTTCCCCAGGACCTCTGCTTCTTCCACACCACAGGACTGTGGCAGAGGCTCCCCTTTTCAGCCGCCCAGATCTACTCATCCATACAGGCGTAAGTAGTACAGTAGGGAAGTGAGTAAAATACAGTAAGTTAGTAAATAAGAATGTATGTAAAGTATGTATACTGTAAATAAGTACGCAATAAAAAATACAGTGTTATTTCAACACTTAGATAGTAGTCTGGGACCAAATACACTCTGAAGATGTTAAATTGAATGTTTAAGAGTTGAATTAACACTGCAAAATGTACTTTGATACTAAGTAATAAGTCAGGAAGGAAGAAAGGTAGTAAGTTAGTAAAAAAATAATAATGTATGTACGTACACTGTAAATAAGTACACAGTAAAAAATGCAGTGTTCATTCAACACTTAGATAGTAGTCTGGGACCAAATACACTCTGAAGATGTTAAATCGACTCTATTAGCGTTAACACGGCAACATTTACTGTGAAGTAATAAGTAAGGAAGAAAGAAAGATAGAAAGTTAGTAAGTGCGAAAATAAGTAAGCAAATAAGTATTGCAGATACAGTCAGTAGAAGTAGGTAAGTAAATATGTAAATAAGTAAGTTATAATCTTAAAATTGTAATTGATAAGAGTTACAGTAAAACTGACCAAAGCCATGTTGGCAAAGTGCCATGCACAGGTTGACAAGAGAGAAAGAGGAGGGTAAATAAAGGGCCCTTCCCATTTGTATTTTTCTACCCCTACCCCTTACCCCTAACCCCTAACCCCTACCCCTAACCCCTACCCCTACCCCTACGCCTACCCCTACCCCTATCCCTCCGAACGGAGTCTGCGGAGTCCCTCCCCCTTACAACTACCCCTCTGCCTTAACGACTATTGGGATACCCCAACCCCTACACAAAACGGAGGAGGAGGGGTAAGGGGTAGGGCCAAGGGGTGTATTGAGATTGAGACATCAGCACACAACCAGCCAGAGGCTACTTTTTCGTGTACTGTAGTCCCTGGCAACAAGCTGCTACTGTACTGTGGAGTAATGACTGTGGAGGAGATGGACGTACGGTGACAGTCTGTCGGGCTTTGAGGATGAAGTTGTGGTTGAACTTGTAGACGATGGGAGAGCTGGAGCCCATCTGCCTCCTCACCTGCCAGCGGCCAAGAGCCTGGTCCTGTACAGGTACGTGAACACGCACACGCACACGCGCACACGCACACACACACACACACACACACACACACACACACACACACACACACACACACACACACACACACAGATATGTATGAGAACACACAAACATGCATAAACGTGCGCACTCTCACGCACACACACACACACAAATGTGAGAGAACACAAACATGCATAAACATGTGCACGCACGCGCACTGTTTTTTTTTTTAGAAGTCTTTGTAGGCAAGAAACAAGGCTAAAAACCAGAACTGGATTATTTTGTGGCTCACAGACAAGTCTTACAAATGCACAAATTCTGTGATTGTGATTGCACAAAATGCAACTCGAACACAAACTCGAAAACACTGCATGTGCAACAACCTTTGGTAATCATGCAGCACCCAATCTGTTATAACAGGTAAATGACATTACATATGCACATATTGGTACTACAGAGAAAGGAATTCTTGCCTTCACTGGTGTATTTTTCTTTGGCTTGGACAGATTTGTCATTGGCAAGTCTGCATCAGACTTGTACAATAATACAATAAAACAGCTTTCCCAATTTGTTAAAAAAAAAAACCTCACTACAAATAATATAATATAATATAATATAATATAATATAATATAATATACCTAGCCTGGTGAACCAGCGCCACCCGCTGGACGGCAAAATGTTTTGTCTACGGGTGGGTCTGGCCTCGCATAATGATTCAATGAAGCCAGAATGCCAGGAATCTGGCAAACCAATTACAACGCAAAGATGTGTTTTGAATCAAAGCGGGCAGGGTTTTGAGGGAAGGTTGTTCTCATCAACAATCTTCGGATGTATTATGCATCGAGGCCAGACTAAATTAGACATCCACATTTAGTCTGGTTTATCAGGCTATAATATACCTGTAATATAATATAATATAATATAATATAATATAATATAATATAATATAATGATGTGAGCACCTCACCTGATGTGACTTGTTGCTGATACACACATATTTTCCCTCTGGGTCAACCTTCTCCACTGCGATGTGGCCAGAGTCAGTGGCCTGCTGGGTAATGTGCGTGTGGGTGAGCGTGTCATTCATGTCGCCTGTGCCATCCATGCCTATGTTAGTGACATGCACACAGTAAAAAAAAATCTGTGTTAGTTCAACCATTCAACACTGTTAATTCAACAGAGACTACTCTGGGACCAAACAGACTCAGGATGTTAAAGGTGCACTGTGCAGGAAATGGTCAAAAAAGGTACTGCAACTATGCTGCTCATTGAAACTGGGTTGCCTATTGACCTGTTTAGAGTCGACGTCCTCATGAATGTGTGCGCATCGTTGACTCAAACACACCAGAGATGTTTTAAGGATATTACGAGAGACTCCACTCATCTGGGTGGTACTGCACTCTAGGGGGAGTGCAGACTCCATTCAGAAAGAATGGGCTGCGCTCTCTGGACAGCGGCCACTAGGTGAACTGCAGGCATGGGTAAAATAGGGAGTGGTGAGGCTGTATGTAATACTGGCTGACAGTGCAGACACTAAAGAGAGAAAAACTGCCGTTCTGAAGCGTGTACGTTGATAAAAAATAGAGATTCCGAAAAGTACACTTGTTATGCTATTTTGAGAGGGAAGAGGCTGTCCCAGAAGCATAGGAGATGTTTGTTGTTACAAGACATTAAACTACTGACTGGACTGATGACATCGCCAGGAATGCCCGTGTCTGTGGTGCCCACTGCATCTGAAGTTAGCGCGAGCATCCGTTAACTTATTTCGGAAAAAACACCTGTCGAGTCTCTGTACAAGTGAACGGAGCATGGTCGATTTTGAGGCAGCGGTGCTGTTTACAAACTCTAAAGGGGTCTATAGCCAAATTTGATCTGTTCCTGAATGTTTACGAAGTAATACACTAATATTTCCTAGTATGGCCAAAGTACAGTCATTTTTGCAACTAAAAATTTCTATTTTTGAAAATTCAAAATGGCTGACCATGGAGAAGATCCCCCTTTTCATGAATGAAAAGTGGAATTTTCCCAGTCATAATGAATACTTAGAATTTGATGGTGATGGTAAGTATTCATGAAAAAGGTAACATTAGTGAATGGGTAGCATGTATTCTGGAAATAAACAACTACAAATCTTACACAGTGCACCTTTAAAACGGCAAAACGTACTGTGCATGTTCCTGTAGTCACCCATGGTGCGTCTTTCTTCCATGGTGCTAGTGTCACCCATGGTGCTGCTGCCATCCGCAGTACTGTCGTATTCCATGTCTACGTTGCTGTCATCATCAAAGCCTGGTCTATCTTCTGTGTAGCTGAGGCGTCGTTTCAAGGCGTTTCTTGACCCTGAGGAGTGAGATGACGTTGAGGAGTGCATTGATTCCACTGAGGACTTTGGTGTGCTGTTGTGTTGAACGATGTGTCCTAGTGTGCCTGAGGCCGAAGTATGTCTTGTGAATCTGAGATACTCTGGCAAGGAGGAGTTTGGTGTGCTGTTGCCCTGAACCATGTGGTGGCTTGGAGCGGCAGTGGCGGAGGCAGTGGCTGAGGAGGGTGTTGGTACCACAGGCCGGCGGCTGGGGCAGGGAGAGAGGTGGAGCCTAGGGATACCAGGAACACAACAGGCAAAAGTATTAGTACCGTAGTTGAAACAAGTCTGCTGCTCTGGACCCCGTTTCTCGACAGTGTCGTTGCTAACTAAGTCAGCAACTTACTTGGTTTCAATGCAATTTCCCATAGGCAACTTATTAAGTTGCTAACTAGTTAGCAACTAGTTAGCTAACTAGTTAGCAACAACACTGTCGAGAAACAGGGGGATCCTGACTAATTCCAACAGGTCAGTGACTTACAAACTGACAACTGGGCACAATTGGGTCAACATCATGGTCAGGTCAAGGCCACAACCAAGCCAACCAAGGGCTGCTGGAACAGGGTTTGTGTGGCCAACACCACTTGTTTTGTGACATCCAGAAATAAACACATTTTGGCACTACTTTAGGCCATTCCACAATGATGATGCAGACTTGTATGAGCTTGTCCCTCAAAATGTCCTCGCATAATGAAGATCTAGTGCCAATAAGTCAGTGTTGGTCAGTCACCCCTCACCTCTCCCTCCCACAGGGTAACTAGTCGATACCCCTCACCTCTCCGCCTCTCCCTCCTACAGGGTAGCTAGTCGACAACCCTCACCTCTCCTCCTCTCCCTACCACAGGTTAGCTAGTCAATATCCCTCACCTCTCCTCCTCGCCCTCCCACAGAGTAACTAGTCTGCACCCCTCACCTCTCCTCCTCGCCCTCCAGCAGTTTCCTGTAGGTGCTGATCTCTCTGTCCAGGGCCAGCTTGATCTCCAGCAGCTCCTGGTACTCCTCCACCTGCTCCTGCATGCGCAGCCCCATCTCCACCAGCTCCTGGTCCTTGTCGTTCAGCTGGAAGCGAGTCATGTCCCGGTTCTGGGCCAGGGCCTCCTCCAGCTCACCAATACTGGCCTGACTGGCCGCCAGCTGCCAGGGGAGAACATGCATTTAGTTATCATCACACAGACAACTGGAAGTGCTACTCGGTGCCTAAGATTGCAGAAGATGGCTGTAACGTTTTGCTGAATGATCACTGTATGTACAGTGTATCAACTGTACAGTATATCTAGTTTTTAATAATATAATGTGCCTTATACAGTGCACTGCAGTGATCTGTAGGGTACACAGGGTACATTATACCTCCACATGCAACATTTCAGACAGTTACAAAAACATCCTTTATGATTCCATGTTTTGCATTAGAAGGTACATCATTGTTCTGCAAAAAGGCACTGCTGGTGCCCATGGAAGCAATACTTTCATATTGTCAGACATGATAGCGCGATGCTTATGTTCTTTGCTCTCCACTTAGCCATGTACCCATACAGTGAGTGACCACCCAACCTATCCACTTCATAATCCACGCTTACAAGGGCGGTGCAGTTACTATTTTGGTAGCAGTTGCTGGTGTTACATCATTCAGAAGGGCTAAGGGCAGCCTAACCAGAACTAGCAGACCGGGAAATTCTGTGGGAGCACGAAAACAGTTGAAACGAGTGCTGTTAGTGGGCGGGGTAATAAGGTGATTACCAGACATCAGAGCTATGGAAGTAAGAGGAAGTTGTAAAATGGAAGTTAGGCTAATCCCATTAACCTCCATGTTGTATTTTTACTAGGGCTAAGACATTAACGCGTTAATTTTGATTAATTAATCACACCATTCAATTAATTAATTAACGCGATCAAAAAATTAATCACAGTATAATATAGCTATATAGTTCTGGATTAGACCAGTGGAGGACAGTATTATGCCTGATGGTGAACAGCCTGCTGAAATTGAGAAGAGTTCTCTCTTCTTGTAAAAATGAATATTTTTAGATGAAGCTTATTTATTGAAATCATTCAAAATCCATGTGAAAAAAAACACTGTTCACAAGTCAGATATTTAAATGCGATTAAAATGTGATTAATTCGATTAATTAATTCCAAAGCCTATAGATTAATTCGATTAAAGATTTTAATCGAGTCCCAGGCTTAATTTTTACACAAAGATAGAGGCTCATAGAGCCTTTTGGTATACAGATCACCACTGACATAGTTCCATAATAGTTCCAGGAAGTGAGCGCCAAACACAGAAAGTGCAGTAAAGGTAAATTTGCTTTGCTTTGCTTTGCTTTGTTTGTTATGTAGTGGATCTGTGTTAATCTCTAGCGAAAAGAAAACCGCTGCCTAGAATTATTTAAATCTAAAGGAATCATGTCACCAACTGACATCCTGTACCCCGGAACTCCTAATACCAAAGATTCTCTATTCTAATGCATTTAAACCGTCTCTGCTAATACCATGGCTCTGCCTAATAGGAGAGGGGGGAGGAGGAGCTACAGGTAATGTCTACCTGTTTCTGCAGCTGGCTGCGTTGTGTGGTGACGTGCTCCAGTCGGGACTGGGTCTGCTCCAGCTCCTCACGGGCTGCCTCCAGCAGGCGGCTGGTCCTGCCCGCAGACTGATGAACGTTCTCCACCTGCAGGAGAAAACAAGCACCCGCACGCACACACACACGCACACACACACACACACACACACACACACACACACACACACACACACACACACACACACACACACACACACACACACACACACACACACACAGTGAGCGATGCGCCAAATCACAAAAGTATTTGTGGGGCACATGTAGATGACAGCTCAAAACAAAAAAAGTTAACTCTTAACCTGACAATAGACTATAGCTATATAACTTTTGTTATGGAAAATGATAGTATACCACACCTAGTATATTACACCTATCTAGCAGATACCTATCTGGCAGATACAACAGGACAGAGTATTGCACAACCTGCACTGAGACCAATACACAATGATTTATAATAAGGGGGAAAAAAAACATGTTTTCAGTTTGGAAGTTGAGCACATCTTCTGTCATCACTGCACCAGCATCGCACCCTGGATTTTAAGATGTCCTCCATCTCCTGCTTGTAGATGGCGAGGTGCTCGTCATGCTGAGCCCGCAGCCTGGCCAGGGCATCGGCCAGCTTGGTCTCCAGCTCCTGCTGACTGGTGCTGCTCATCTCCGCCATGCGCGACTCGTAGCAGTGCTTAGACTCACTCAGCTCCTGGAGTACATGGTTAACACATGGTAATAACATGGTAAACAAAACACTTTTTAAATTTAATTATATAGTTAAAGTAGTCCAAGATTTAGCACACTTGCTGCTATTTAAAAGCATTTTAAAATTCTCAATATCTCTGATCGGATTAACAAAATATTTCAAATGTAGGATGTCGTTTCAGACTAATTGCAACAGTTGCATGGAGTTATAATGTCATAATCAAGCTGTGTCTGTTAGTTTAAGTTGGTGTAAGTGCGTTTTGGAGGCAAACTGACCTCAAAGTGCAGGTACTTCTGGAATTCCAGTTTCTCCTTCAGGGTGAGAATGAGGTTCTCAGCATCCACCCGGCGAAGCATCTCATCCTTCAGATGCGTCTCACTGTTATTCAGCTTAGTCTTCAGCTGCATGAGGAGAAACCGCAGCCCGCAATGGGTATTCTTCAAACACACATTCGCATGCACTAGAGAAGGAGTTGGTCTCCCTCGTGTAGAGTCACAAAGAAGACATTCATTCTGCTGTATTCTACATTTTAACTCTGTGTGTGTGTGTGGGGGGGGGGGGGGTTAAATCAGGGTACCTCAGTCATGGTGGAGGATGGGGGAAGAGCACTGGTTAATTAGTTCCCCCACCCCACCACCCACCCACCAACCTGGCAGGCCAGGAGTCAAACCGGTCAACCGCTGGGCTACAAGGCTGATGCCATAACCGCTCACCCATGATGACTGTCAAATAGGGCTGGGCGGTTTGGGAAAAAATGCGTATCACGGTTGTCTTGATGAAAATTAATATCACGGGACATTCTCCTACTTGTCCCAAATGAACTGCTACTACCAATCGCGTGGGCTGCCCGGCAAAAGGGCCATGGAGAGAGCTAGTTGTTTCACGTAGGTAAGCTAACACTAACTTCCATTTCTCCGGGTGCACTACATGCAATCAGGGCTCACTTGAAAAAGAAAATTCGATTCTCAATGTGATTTTGTTCCCTGGTTAAATAAAGGTAAAATAAAAATAAATAAAATAATCAACACTACCGTCATGCACTTTGCACACCCAAGTTATTACACCACACACAGTTAGTGCAGCCTATGTTATAAACTTTACTGTCATCATAATTGTAATGGCTATGTCGTAATCTGTTACTGTTAAGACAGTAACAGTACTGTTAATCTGTTATATCTCAGTACTGTCATAGCAATGCTGTTATGATGTTGCTGAGTATTTTCAATTGATTAGGCCCACCGTCGATTCCATCGCAGTAAGAGGCTATGGCTCAATTATGCAGGTACAGAAGGGTGATGATAGGTCGAGCCGCGTAATACTGGGGCATGAAGATTCCCACCTACCTCATCCAACTGGGTGTTCAGGTACCCCTCAAGGGATCTCTTGTCCCCCAGTGCGGAGGAGAGTGAGGCGTCCTTAGACTTGAGCAGGGCCTCCATGCCCCTCAGTCGAGCCTGGGACGCCTCCAGACCCAACTCAATCCTCCCGTTCCTATCAAACGGGAGAGAGACACACACCAGATCCTCCAATCATTCACATGCTGCACACCATTGATTGACGCTTGTCTCAATGGCTTACATTGAAGTGTTCAGACATGGCACTGTTATTAGTTGGTTGTTGATAGAAAGCAAGCCTGGAAGTAGATGGAAATATTGAGTCTGAACCTTTAGCACTTTTTGAAATGAGGAAAACCAAATTACTTTCCAGCAACCCTGAAATCAGGCTCTGAGCCTGAATACTATCAGCCCTGAGAATGGCTATGACCAAATTATAATTAACTGCTTAAGACTGTGTAGTCATAGTGTTGTAGTTATATGTATGGTAGTAAGTTCGTATTTCAATGAATAGTAAACTGTTGAAAATAGTATTGTAAAATGGACCTCGCAGTTTAGTGTATGCGGCAAAAATGACCTCAGTGGCCTCATTGACAGGCCTCATTGACACCCCTGAAATTATGAACATACTGTGCCAACACTGTATCATGAGTCAGATCTATGGACCCTTACAATCACCAACCATACACAAAACAGAACTGACATTATTCAAATTCAGTTTCACTTTGCCTTGCAGTGCGAGACATAAGTCAGTACTTTCTTACCACAAAAAAGTAAACAATATAAGTTGTGTGACACAGACATTTCCCTTTTTCAATATCTAAAAATATTGGCAGTTCACTCTGCAAAGGCAACAGTCCTTTGATCACTGTACAATATGGTATTCCTGTAGACTACTCATAAGTGACAGAGCACCAGGCCATTGACTGGGGGCACCTCTGATGAGTCAATAAACTATGAATGATCTAATATAAGGACATGATCTAAATGAGGAATTTGCAAAAAGGAATCACGTTTCAACTAGAATGCTTTAGTGTGTGCAACAATGAGGAACTAATTGACAGCATCCTGTGTGCTAACAGTACCACAACCTTGTCCTACACCATTACACCATTCTGCATTTTCTGCGCCCAAAAAAATGCACAAATCTACAGTGAACAATACAAGTGACCTCAGCAGTGATAATCTAGTTTTGTGAGCAACTCTCTTTTAGTCAACACACTTGTAGTAGATGGCATGCGCCTTCTTACCTGGTCTTGAGATCCTTGTTCTCACTCTGCAATCTTTTCACCTCCATCTTCGCCTGATTGCCCTCCATGGCGACTGAGTCTAGCACCCTGCGGACTTCTGTCAACTCGGCCTCGTAAAGGGTAAGCTTACGGCTGGTGTCTGCCTCCGCCTCGGCTATGTGCTGGCACAGGTTGGCATTCACCGTCTCCAGTGACCGCACCTTGTCAACGCAGATGGCCAACTTGTCGGTGAGTGCGTTTGTGTCTTTTTGCTCCTGGAGGTGTGGTATCTGCAGGTTGGGGAAGTGGGCCCTCTTCCCATGGCTGTGGCGCGCGGGAGTATCCATCACTGAGTCACAAACAGGTGAGCTGAGCTGACGCGCAACAGAAAAAGTACAAAGAAAATCCTTATTGTAGCACCACCTGCAGCATTTCGCCCATTATGGTTTATATAGACAAGAGGCTCAATTAAAATATGCAGATTCCACAAATAAAATCGCTATCATTTCCCCCAAACTAACGTTACTCGAACCGTTACTAAACGGTTACTCCAGCAACGTTGACTTCGTGCGTGAAGCGCCCAAAATGTGGGAAACGGGAATAAACTCAGAAACTGTGCATAAACGCAGCTCTTGATGTTATGCCCACTTAGTTAACAGCTTATTGCGACAGTTGAAGTGGGACTGGGGCATCGACTGTGACTGATCTTGCCGTTGATTTGAGAGTGTTAAAGTTAGAAAAGACTTGCGCATGCTTGAGAGAACAATTGCGCTTTCCATGACTTACCTGCCCTTTCTTCATTTTACTCCCATATGAAAAAATAACAGTCTCGATAAAGCATTTGCGTTCGCCTCAGATCAGTTCATGGTTTCGCTTTCACAAACACATTTAGCTTCATAACCAATCAGTGAATGAGGACCAGTGACATGAATCACACAATGACAGCCTGAGTGCGTGCGTAATCTGAAATTAATAACTGCGTTCATGAAATAATGGTTTCAACTTTCAGACAACGAAAGCACTGGCACCGTTGAGCATCAATGTGAGTGCGAATACCCATTTTCCTCTCATATCGAAAAATCATTTTTCGCCATGAAAGAACCCTGAATTTAACATCTTCAAGACATCAAAAAACTAAAATGCACCTCATTCAACTTCCGTCTTCCTTCCTCATCGGAAACAGTTGTTTTGCTTTGGTACTATTGCAGAAACGAGCAGGTTTGCCTCATCCGGCCCTGAAATCATCTTCCTTCCTCGCATTGGTCGGACAGTGTCACCCCCAATAGCATGCACTCAGGGTGGATTTAAGATAGAGGGTGCAACATTTATGCACCCCCCTCAGTAAAGCCCTTTGTTTATGCGTTGTAAGAGTAGGCCTACTGATTGGTATTGACATGAGTCTGACAGATGGCGACCATTGAGTAAATCTGAGTTTGCCCTATTTACCTTCCTTCAATGCACACTGGAAAGCCACCGTCTGCAAGTGTGCACTGACACAATGGGAACAAGTATTTACTACTACTATCTACTTAATAAAACTGTGACAGTGAAGCACAAGTTTGGTATCATATCAATCTAAATTCAACATGCCCACTTAGTACCTTGAATTGGGTATAGGCCTGTCAACCTGAGTTCAAATGAATGTCTAGATTTTGGTCACCCTGAACCTTGAACAGTTACGGTAACAGAGGTAGAGGTTTCACTTTCACTTTACAAGGATCAGTTGTTACTGCAGTCTACCCCATGTCCTTCCCATTGCAATTGTTTACTTCCAGAAATGTGTAAGACTTTTTGTTTCTCTTTCATGCGTGATAGATAATATGCACAAGAGTGAATGTTAAAGAGCTGTACATATCAATAATAGTCATGTATTTTGTCTGCCACTAACATGCAAGTGAATTCTGAATGATTCGCAACTCAGTCGATAGTAGGCCAGGGTTTGCCAGATGAGGCTGATGATTTCCAGCCCAAAAAATGCTCAAAACCCGCCTGGAAGCACTAAATCCCGCCCAATTCTATTGATTTCTATGGGCAAAATTGTGCGGGTTTTTCTGAAAAATGTCATATTTACTCGCAGACGGCCATTCCTAAGCAGCCCAATTGGGCAGGAAACAGCCCAATCTGGCAACACTGTAGTAGGCCTACACATCTCAGTCCAAAAGTCAAGAGATCAAAGTCACCTCAGTGTGGGGAGTGGCTTATCAAATCAGCTCTCAAACTGGGCAAGTGTCTTGACATAAAATGGCAAAGTTCAGTTCTTAGTGTGATATTCATCAGGAGGGTCGCCGACAGCTTTGACCAGGCCCAAGACAGTCACCTGAAAGAGCCCACCTCTCAGTGCAGTGAATGGGAACCCAATTCTGGACCCCCCTCTTCCTGAGCCCATTTGTCTCCCCCTCTCTGCGGGCCTGTTCAGCTGTGTCATATAAAGACATTTCTCCTTTTTACTAGGTCATGCTGTATCCACAGACATTTCTCTTTTTGCAGTGTTGAGGAAAGAAACACAGGAAATAGCAGCTGTGTTTAACTTCCCATCATGGAGGTGCAGGGTCGCTGACATCTTTTGCCAGGCCCGGGACAAAGGCATCTGAAAGGGACCCCTGACTCAATACATGCAATGTAATGAGGACCCAATTCTGGGCACACTTACTCCCTGGGCCCGGGGCAACTGACCCCTTTGTCCCCTCCTGTCAGCTTCCATGTGGAGGTGTACCACCTTATTTTAGAGTTGACATACACATGCCTAATTAGTGTTTGGAAAAAAGGGGCTTATATGACGTGTTAAGCAAAACGGAGACGGCCAAAACACTAGACATGGAAATTAAATTAATTATTTTGTGCCATTTTGTCTTCACACATCCGTGCCCAGTAACTGATGGAGATGCATTATCGCACAACCAGGCAGTTGTCTGAACCTATTCTTTGTCACAATGCTTCGCATCTTGTAGTCATTGCATTCCCCTTTAACAATCATCATATTCAGTCCTTTTAAGGTTCTATGCTTTAGTTTTATCAGTAAAAGTAGTGTATTGCATTACATATACAACTTTTAAAAAAGGGTTCAAGGTCAAAAGAGTAGAAAAATGATTCATTTTAATGATGCATTATTTATTTTCCCATACATGCCCGTTGAACAAAAATGATTTACAAAAAAGAAAATATAAAGAAAGGGAGTGTTTGGCATTCAGCTTAATGTTTGTAACATATGAAAAAGGCAATGCAAATGTCCTTACGCTTCATACTTTGTTGTTGTAACAAACAAGGACAACATAAAGCACTTACTCTGTACAAAAATATGACACTTACTCTGGTACATTCATCAATGCGTTTGGGTTGGTCTACTCAACTGAGCTTCACAAAATGTGGTTGAATTGGTGACATGCAAATTGAGGTGACATTGATGGACGCCTTTAATTCAATTCCCCCCACCTGAATTAAGAATCATCACTCTGTAGACAAGAAACTGAATCCAAAATGTTCACTCATGTCCTATAAAGTGTATTATACAAGGAACAAAATAGGTCTAGCACCCTAGCACATGTACAGACACAGTTATAGTGAATGAATGAGTGAACACTTTGGACACAACCCAAGAAGGCAAGCATGCACAAATCACGCAATCACCGCTGAGGAGGCAGTGATTGACTAATGAATCAAGTATTACCAAATTGGACACTTTTATTACCTTGTCACATGTCACAATTACTAGGAATATCCGTTATTAGATAGGAAAACAAAAGGCGTTACAATAACAAAAACAGGAAGTTAATGCAAAACAGTTTGTAGCAATACTATAGCGAGTGCTGCTTAAGCTACAGTACAAATGGTCAGCCAAACCAAAGAATAATAGACATTCAAGAATGTAGTAAGTCATATCGAACAATGTATGGTGAAAAGAAGTACATGCCCCCTTCTACAACCCCCCCCCCCCCCCCAAAAAAAATGTCCCCAATAAGCGCAAGTACTGTAAATGCATAACACCCCCACAAAAAGAAAAAGAATATGTTCCTTAAACCAAAGCATCAAGCAAGATGAGTGAGAGGGGCACTTTTTTTTTTTTACAAATCTAGTTTCAGGCATGGTACAAGGCACTGTGGAATAGACATTGAACTGCATTGGTCGTACAAAACATTGATAACAAAAAAATGCTCAAACTTTCTTTGGATTTAGTCGCTTCTTTAAAGCGTGCAAAAATATTTCTCCAATAATCACTCTAAAGTACTTAACCAACCATTAGTGTTACTCATAATTGGAGCCAACATCAGCAGACATGCTCAAAATCTCAATACACCAACCTTCAACAATAAAAAAATGAAAAATATATATCTATTGAGAGGTTGAAACAAAGTTGTAGCACGCATAATGATATTTTCTACTATATAAACAAAAGATCATCTAATGATCCGGTACAACTACCTGTAGTTGTAGAAGAGCTGTGCTTCCATCAGTCAAAAACAAACATAGCAATTTCCAGTCTATGCTGCCATATCATGTTCCCAAGTTTCCCTTTACACATGTACATACTTTTAGTAAACATTACTCAAACTCTGACTTAATCTCCAATGCATTGGTTCCCAAACATATGGAAAAGAATGCAAGCGCAAGTGTAAAACATTTATGGCAACGACTTATATCCCAGACATTCAAAACCAAACCTATCCTCTGTGCCTTTCCAAATTCCACTTATCCAACAAAAACGTTTCGAAGGCTTTGTCAATGTACCATGTGTTTTTGGCAGTGCATTTGGCAGTGCAGTTAATCAAGAACGCAGAGAGCCGAGCACCATTGCCATGACCAAAGTCCTCTCTGGTTTGGTTAATTCAAATGCAAAAAAAAAAGATTTCCTTGTGTAACAGCAAATAGGTTTTTTTTTTTCCTCAAAAAATCAACACGATGTCGGAAATACCAAGAGGTGACATTTTACATAAGAAACATCAGCAAGGTGCCTTTCAGCAGATCTCTGGTTCCTGAGTCCATTTGTAAATTTATCCAGAAACAGACCTGATGTGTTTCATGTGGCCCGAGCCCTTTCCTTGTGCCGGCCAAACTGCTGTACATCCTAGAAACACTACATTTATATAAAAATAAAAATAAAAGATGGTTGGATTCAATGATGGGATTCCATCTGAGCTGTGTGTGTGTGTGTGTGTGGGGGGGGGGTGTAGTGTATACTATGAATCCCACGTTCTAGCGTTCAACCCAGGGAGGGAAAGTGGGAGGGAGAGAGGGAGGTATCCCCTAGCTCCAGTGCCTGTCTCTTATTGCCTAAACAAACAACCAATCTGCTCCCTACAAAGCCTTTACAGAAGCGAGCCCAGCTACCATGCATGCAACACTGGAGAATAGAAAACAACACATAGACAAGACATACACTCCCTTACAAAACTTATTTTTGTTTGACATTATATTCCCCATCTATAAGCCCTTTGCCACATGCATAGCTAACCAACTACCCCACCCTCACCCAATATGTTGTACAAAATAAGACTGATTCTTTATATATATATTTATTTAAAAGAAAAAAAATATGTAGAAAAAACATAACCCTTGTAAGGGAGAGGCTGCCTCTCGGTAGCTGCAGGTGAATGACAGCTGTTTTGAGTGTGGACACCCCACGTCAGGTGGGGGCCTCAGGTAGACTGTGGCTGGCTGGGAGTCTACATGATGGAGCAGTTCTCTGGACGGGGGCCTCCCTGCAATGACATGACAAGGTCAACAGACGGTCAAGTAAGTTACAACTACACAGGAATGTGAAGGATAGCCACAGGTTAGAGGAAAATGCAGCATGCAAGTTATTATGCCTCACTGACACGATTAAAGTAAAATTCCACTTCACATAGTCAAACGTGTGCGTGTGTGTGCACTTGCACGTGTTTTCTTGGTAATCAAAAATGCTTTAAATGAATAATTCATATACCACAACATTTGCAATCATTAGCTGGCTGGACTTCAAAAAATTAGGGTCTACACTTTATGAACGACCCATTAACAATCCTTATCAAAGGATGATCTTGCGCATGGCCGTAACTACCATTGAGGACACAGAGGTCCTGTCCTCTGTATTTTTTTTCCAGTAATGTAAAATTTATCTATGGATGAAAATCGATGTATGATCAACAATGATAAATTCAGTCTATATACGCCATAAATATCCTCATGGCAGTGATTAATGAAAACAAACTCAAAAGTTTAACTGAAGTGTTTGAAGCATTCAAAATGTACAGTATGCAGTACGGCATGCAGTATTTGACCTCAGTATTTGAAAATGTCTGGGTACGGCCCTGATCTTATGGCTTAAAAATCAAAACCAACATGCACTACGCTTGACCCATTGTGAAATATGTATGGTTAAAAATACAAAACAAAATAACTCACACCCACACAAGCATACACATACTCAGTGTGCACACGCGCACGCACACATGCACGCGCACACGCATACACTTCAGTCCGGTGTACTTACATGTACACGTGGCTGGTTGTTGCCCAGGACAAAGGACTGTGTGAGGATGCCCTCGGGCAGGCCTCCTCCGCCGCTGCTGGAGCGATGAGAGGAGGAGGAGGTGGCCGACACACAGCTGCCAGCGCCCCTCTCAGACGGCAGCCCACACGAGCCACACACCACCGTGCGGCTGCGCAGGTTGTACTCACTGTCCACGCCAGTGCTGTGGGCAGCCTGCAGGGGGAGACAAAGACACACACCATTTGTATTGCACCAGTTGGCCCTGCAGACGGCATCGCAAGAGTGGGACAGCTGAAAACCTTGTTAGTTCATAATAAGGAATTTCATTGCAACCTAATATTAACTTTTGAGAAACACAGTGCTGTGCTGCTTTCATTGTGAGTGATAAAATAAATTGTTTCTCTACAAACATACTTCACTGAGGTACAGCCCACAGTGGCCAAAAAAGGCAAATTCATGTAATAACAACTATAATAATGAGAGCTCTTAGTCATTACCTCATTAACTTGTTAGTACATTATCTTATGTAGAAACATTGCTGTGTTCCAGACCAGTGAAATGGATTGGTATATGGGACTTCTACACCTGAATTATTCCAGTTCCCGCCTAAAACCGTTCTAGCCAATCGAAGTGGCAGTTCTACAACCATAGCAACTGCCACAATTTTCCTTACTTTGGCGAGTGTTTAGATACGAGCCAAAAGAGCCCAAATAATGATTACTTCTACAGTATGTGACATTCATGTTGACCCATGTTTCACACTATGACATGATGGTGTTGAGTCAAAATTGCCATGTTTAAAACAACCGCACACAAAGAGAAATAAAAGTTTGACATTTGAAATAGTGACTCCATGGGAACCTCCATTATCGTCCAACTTCAATTTCAATTTGTTGAGGTGGGAGTAGTGCGAGTTCCCCCCAGTTTGCTAATAGGAGGTCACACCTCGACTGGCGTTCTGGTGCATTTTTCGTAGTGGGAGGAAGTCCCATCTCTCCCACTAGTTTGGATTGGGTATGGAATGCACCAATTCAACAGATTATTTTATGAAACAAGACGTAAAATTACCATATCTTCATCATCTTCATCCTGGAACAGAGTTCTTGTCACCTTCCTCATGGCCATTTCCTGTGTAGGGGGAAAGAGAGAGGAGGTCAAAGAAGAACAAAAAAGAGAGAAACAAAATGAAGCCGTGGTTAGTTTACTGCCATTCTTTAAAAAAACGCTCGAAAAGACACACGAAAGATAGTGGAAAGTGCATTGAGGGGGGCTGGGCCTAGCCTGGGCGAAAGCCGAGTGTTGACTCGAGGAAGAGGAATCCGTCTCCATGGAGGGTGGGAGATGGTCTGCCTTTACCCGGCGTTTTAAATAAATTGGAGTTCCGGATTCAAATTAAAATTCAGGTTTTGCTTTATTAGCATGACTGTTACGATATAGTGTTGCACAAAAGCATACAAAGACAAAAGTGTGAATCGTGTTATTAACCAATCAGTAGCGGACTCTGCGGGTTCTGCGTCACCACTCTTAACTGTTTGCTGATTAGCTAAACAGTGAGCGAACAGAGCTAGGAGGCTTTCGCCAGACTATATGCGGAGCCAATATCATTGGGTGGCAGTACATAGGATGGCGTTGACTCGCCAGGCTAGGTCGGGCCTACCTGCCCAACGCCTCACCCCCCTGGGTGTGAAGGGCCTAGGCTACTCACCTCTCCATTGGCACTGATGAGGGTGGTCTGGAACAGGTCCCCAGTGCCCCAGGAGTTCTGGGTCTTCCACACCAGGTCAGAGGGGGGGTTGTGAGTTCCACCTCCGTTAGCTGCCCAGATCTGTAGTCATCACCAACAGGAGGAGAGATGAGCACATTAATGAGAACACATTCATGAGAAATGGAAGTGAAACCACCAGTTTATAGCAATGCAGAGATGCTTGGTTTAAAACACGAGTGGGTCTGCACACACTGATGGTAAAAAACATGCTGGTGCTGTTTTTAAAGGATTCAATCATCTTTTTCAAGGAGCTATGTTCAAGTCTATGAGTGTGTTCAAGTCCAAATCTGCAGCCTTACCGGATGTTGTTATTATTTACTGTTGTCATAATGTTATCACTTCAGGCCTAGTGTCGAAATGTTAGTTTGAGAGTCAAACATTTGAAAGCTCTATAAAGTAACAGTGTTGAATGTTTTCTACTTTAAAACAGAGATACTGTACTATATATATATTGTATTCATCAGAAAGTTTGAAGTGTGACGTACGGTAACAGATGCTCCGGCCTTCAGGGTGAACTTGGGTGGGAACTTGTAGACGATGGCGGCGCCAGTGCCAACCTGCCTCTTCACCTGCCAGTGGCCAAGCAGCTGGTCCTGCACACACAGACGCATAGACATACAGCACATACTGTATTAGACATGAAATAACATCACACGCAATATAGAGCAACTATAGTAACTGTAGTGAAAATGAAATGGCAAAAATGTAGTATAGTGGTGATGAGTTAATACAGTTTCTTAACTGAAGAGTTATCCTCCAGAGACAAATGAGAATGTGGTAAAACGTTCCAGTATAAGAATTAAAATAAATAAATAAAAGTCTGTTTGCATTGATACTTATAAAGAATTACATGCAATAAAATTCCTACATACAGGACATGTGCCATTCCTGCATTCTGCCCTTGTATGCGAGCATAGGTCCACGGCATCAATGAATCACATCAGAGGGGTGGTAGACTGGGAGGTTCTCATCTCAACATGCAGATGCTGAATATAACTTCTAGTTCTGTAATAGTATATAGGGCCCAATAAGCTTTATATATAATAGAAGTTCTGTCTGATGGTCGTTCTCACCTGGTCAGCCTTGTTGCTGAGGCGCACAAACTTGCCCTCCAGGTCCACCTCGTCCACGGTGACACGGCCGCTGGCTGAGGCCTGCTGGGCAATGCGGGTGCGGGTCACGGTGCCGCCCACCACGCTGGAGGCGTCGCTGTCGTTATCGTTGAGGCGGCGCTTCTTGGCGCTGCCAGAGGAGTTGCGGCTGCTGCTGGTGGTCTGGATGATGCGGGCGTGGTGAGAGCCGGAGGCGGAGCCCGTGGCGGAGCCAGTGGACCGGGTCACGGTCACGCGGGTAGGCGGAGGGCTCGGGGAGAGGCGCAGCCTGGATGTGTGGAGAGGAGGGAATGGAGAGAAGGGTTAGAGCAGAGCTTGCAGCGATACGTCTCGTTTGTACTTATTCAGATTGGAGTAACCCAAATTTGTATAGTGTGGTTGTAGCTTATGGAGGTCACAAAATTAGAATTGACAAGGCCAAAGGCAATGGTGAATATGTTTTAATGTTATAAAAAATCTATGTAACAGGTGTTTGGTCAAATGCAATTTCAATCTTGTGCGCAGATTTGTCTTGCGAGTTCACAAACTACTCAGACAATTTGGAAAAGAAACATTACAGTCCAGCAAGACGAAATAACTACTTGGTGTTGCTATATGCTCCTCTTTTCTCTCTCTCAGATGAACTAGTCAGCAAGACTCACCTCTCCTCCTCTGCGTCCTACAAGGTAACTAGTCGATACCCTTCACCTCTCCTCCTCTGCCTACCACAGGGTAGCTATTCGATACCCCTCACCTCTCCTCTGCTTCCAACAGGGTAACTAGTTGATACCCCTCATCTCTCCTCCTCTCCCTCCCACAATGTAACTAGTCTGCACCCCTCACTTCTCCTCCTCTCCCTCCCACCGAGTAGCTAGTCATTTGGAAATACCCTCTCCTCCTCTCCCTCCCACAGGGTAACTAGTCTGCACCCCTCACCTCTCCTCCTCTCCCTCCCACAGAGTAACTAGTCTGCACCCCTCACCTCTCCTCTGCTTCCTACAGGGTACCTGGTTGAAAACCCTCACCTCTCCTCCTCTCCCTCCTACAGACAGGGTATCTACTCGGCAGGCCTCATCTCTTCTCCTCTGCCTCCCAGAGAAGAACTAGTTGATACCCTCACATCTCCTCCTCTCCCTCCCACAGACTAACTACTCGCCAGGCCTCACCTCTCCTCCTCTCCCTCCAGGAGCTTCCTGTAGGCGGCGATCTCCATGTCCAGGGCCAGCTTGATGTCCAGCAGCTCCTGGTACTCGTCCAGCTGCTCCTGCATGCGTTGCCTCATCTCGGCCATCTCGCGGTCCTTGTCCTCCAGGCGACGTCGCATCAGGTCGCGCTCGCGAGACATGGCCTCCTCCAGCTCGCGGATCTTAGCCTCGCGAGCAGCCAGCTGAAGAAAAAGAAGAGAGGAAATGTTTGGTAGGTTGGCTTATTGCCGATTAAGCAACTATTACACGGCAAAGACGGGCAAGACTGCACATCATATTTTCATAGGGAAGTAGAGTGAGAAAAAGGCAATATATACAGTATGTAGAACAGGCATGCAAACACACTGTATTCCCAGGACATGTCCTGTTTTTGCTCATCGAAATATCAGGCAGTAAAAACAAACATGTTGTGTGGGGTCACCTAAATTTGTGTACATCGTCAACGCTGGAGATGGGCAGAAGAGGCAAAACAAAAGACGATGGAGGGGACTCTACATTTCCAACAATGTAGTAGGAAAATACTGCATGTCAATGTGATGACTACCTGTTTATAGCACTGTACTGAAAGCTCACGTCAGGTAAAGCTTTGCACAAAAAAGACCTGTACTGTGCGGATGTCTCCTTTTAATACAGAAACTTCAAATGAATCCTGCACCTTCTGAACAGATGAGCGGTGACCCATCACCACTTCACTATGGCACTGTAACACTTAAACATGAACACTTTTATGTTGAAAGGATAGAGCAAAATTTTGGGACTTTTGCCTTGAGTATTTTGGAATGTTGGGGGGAGGAACCGGGAGAGCTCTCTGGAAGGAAACGGAGACTGGGACTGAAGTCAGGTGGGGAGCAGCCTTTGATGTCATGTAGGCCTACTGATTAACGGTTCATAAACCCTTTGGAAGTCTTATACACAATCGGCCTCCGGAATCTGTCTATATGCCCAGAACCCACTTCACTATGGCACTGTACCCACCGTCTTCTGGAGCTGGCTGAGCTGGGCGGACATGCCCTCCAGCCGCACGCGAGTCTGCTGCAGCTCCTCATGGGCAGCACCCACCAGGTGGCTGTTACGGTCCGCAGACTGGCGAGCATTGTCCAACTGCAGGGGGGAGAACATACACACACACACACACACACATACAGTACACAGTCAATCTTGCAATTGGATCTTACATTTGTAATATTGTTACAAATACTTTAACATAAAAAATAATCTAATCATAATTAATGTTAATAATAAAAAAACAGCATGGGCCCCTGGGTACTGTCGGTCCACCGGGAAAAAGCCCTGTTTACCAGATGACCATGACCTATCCAGGAGTGCATTTTTCAAAACCATAGTTGCTAACTACACTAGCTACTTTGCTGTTTGCAATGCAATTTTCCATTGGTAACGACCCAAGTTGCTAACTGGCTAACAACTATGCTTCTGAGAAACGTACTCCAGCTCTGGCAGTGCCCAATGCCCAGCCCTCCACAGTTAGTGCCTGCCCTGCTCACCTTGGAGTTATAGGTCTTCTCGATCTCCTCCTTGTAGATGCGGACCTGCTCCTCGTGCTGCCCGCGCAGCTCTGTCAGGGCGTCGGCCAGCTTGCTCTCGAACTCCTGCTGCCGCCCGCTGTCAATCTCCACCATGCGCGACTCGTAGCGCCGCTTGGACTCCCGCAGCTCCTGCACAGCAGAGAGATGGAGAGAGCAGGGGAAGTGAATAATAATGCCAACGAACTTTAATTAAGTTTTTTTCAAACTTTAATTAAGTTTTTGTAGGATTACAGTATTTTGGTGGTTGTTATTGCGTAATGCTTTTTTTTTTGCAGTATTTTATGTCCCAAATATTGTATTCTGTGCTTAAAATTGCAATAATACTAGAATATAACTGCTGTCGTGCTACACTATTGTATGCGAAACATTTTTGCCCCATGAGGGGCAACTGTTTTGTCATAGCCATAGATTAAGAGTTGACCTCAGAGCAGAGGGCCGGCCTTCTGGATCGCCTGCTAAAAAATGCAGTATTCCAATAGGAATGTGTATTCCTATATATTCAGAAAGTGATTCTATTGATTTTATAAATGCAGTAAAATACAGTTTTTCTTCATGTGCCTAGGCTACGGTTTTGTCATAGTCGTGGATCAGAGCTGACGTACCTCCGAGTAGAGGTTCTTCTGGAAGTCCAGCTCCTCCTTGAGGGTCTGGATGCGGTTCTCAGCATCCACCCGACGCAGCATCTCATCCTGCAGCTGCTTCTTGCTCAGAGCCAGCTGGTCCTCCACCTGTGGGATGGGGAAGAGGAGGAGGAAACACATTACATTACATTACATCACATCACATCACATTACAGATCTGGACCATAGATCAGTCACGATGACGGCAAAAAACAAAGATTTTAAAGCAGATGCGGATAAACTGTATTGAGAAAGTTTATTGAGATAGTTTTGAGATAGTTTGAGAAAGTTTATTGCATGTATTGAGAAAGCCAGAGACAGCTGTTGAAGGCATGTTGGCCTTTTTAACTTGCTCAATTACAAATAGATAACTTAAATTGAAAGCTCTTTATCGCAGATCACAAGGGTTTCTCATGTCTTCATACTTTGTTTCAGTCCTGCAATGTATTCCTTTTGCCTGGGCCGTTCTCTAAAGGATATCTCACTATTGAGCTCATTAACCTGGCTGATGGACTGTGTTTATTAGCATTGAGGATGTAGTGAATAGGCTAGAACTTGCACTTGGCAGGACTTTCAGCTTTCAGCTTACGTATCTGGAATTTAAGTAAATATAATAGGCCTAGTTAGTGTAAGACACAGACATGACTACATTATTGTATAATAAAGATAAAAGGTATTTTTATGATGCATGGGATACTAAACTAGTCTATTTCTTCATACTCTATTGTAGTCTGTCAACTGTATTCAAGACGGTACAGATAAGATTATCTTGCCCATCTGAAAATAAGTGATCTGCCATTGATAAAGAAAAAAAGTTCAACAATTCAGCAGTTCAACAAGTGACCAAAAGAGGTCGCTACAGATCAGTTCATGAAGTGCTTTGCGTCCCTACAGGAGACAGGGAAAATGAATGGCCAACAGTAGCATCAGAGAGGC